>NW_022632128.1:0-16646 GCF_010015895.1 Lontra canadensis | reverse complement strand
AAAGAAAGAAAAAGAATGAAAATCTCCTTCCTCTCATTTTCTGGTACTCTGATCTGGGAACTATTAGTTGGAGCAGCCGAGAGTTTTAATTGCCTGTTAATTGACAATGCATAGGGAGGGAAGTGATTGCTAAGGTAACCAGGTCCCAAGCCATATGGGGCTTTGCAGAGTCATTCCAACACCTTGAGCTACCCTTGGAAATGAACAGGCAGTCCTGTTAGGCCACTCCGTCTGTGGCAGAGCACCTGCTCCTAACGCTTACCCAGAAGAAGGCAGGGTCATGATCCAGGCCAAATGACATTTCTGGGTGATACTAAAAGAGAAGTTTGATGCTGAAATCTTATTAGGCATTGTGAAAAGACAAATTTCCGTCATTGAGCTCCTGTCATTCTGCTAAAACAATTTTAAGTGGAATGTCCCAGAAAAGTTTCAGCAGATAATCTGTAGCCACAAAGTGTGGGACCTGGAATTGCCCTTTGACGCCAACATTTTCATTTGTCAGATGGAGAAAGAAATCAGCCCAGGTGGAGAAGAAAACTTCTTAAGGTCATATTTTAATTAATAGCAGGTTGGATTAGACCCTGGGTTTCACGGCTTCCAGGCAACAGTTTTCTTCAGCTCATCAAATGGCCTCTCACGTTATTGTTGTTGACTTAAAGAAGGAATTCCAGGCAATCTTCAAGATCAGTGTGGTAGAGCAATGACGAAGTGGGGCGTGGGATCTCTAGTTCCTTGACATTCCCACACATATAGGGTACTGTTCACTAAAAAGACCCTCCAATTCTGTCAGTTTACTAGTTGTCCCTATAAAAGGAGGAAGACTTAGACTCTGGTGCTCCTCAAAGTAAAAGTTAGGTTATTCCTTAACAAATCAACTTATTGACCTCTGGATATTGTGATAAAACCATCCTATTTAAAATCCAGTTTCCAAGCTATCCCTTCTTGCTCCCTAACCTCCTTTTTCTCTGCTCTCTTTTTTCATCCCATAATACTTGGGACTTTCTAACTTACCTCACATGATTTTTTTTTTAAGATTTTATTTATTTATTTGACAGACAGAGATCACAAGTAGGCAGAGAGGCAGGCAGAGAGAGAGGAGGAAGCAGGCTCCCCGCTAAGCAGAGAGCCCAATGCAGGGCTCGATCCCAGGACCCTGGGATCATGACCTGAGCCGAAGGCAGAGGCTTTAACCCACTGAGCCACCCAGGCGCCCCTCATGTAATTTTTTTATTAAGCTTATTTCATATTACCTGATTCCCGGATGACAATGTCAGCTCCACCAACAGTCTTTGCTCGGTTTACACGTGTATCCCAAAGACCCAGAGTAAATATTCAATAAATATTTTAAATAAGTGACAAAATAACAACAGGATCTACTACCTACTTTGAACAATGAGCACACTTTAATGGCAGTGTTTTTATATGCAAAATGGGCAGAATAATTCCAGCCTAACAAGGATGTTATATGGATCAAATGAAGTGCTATGAGAAAGTTATCTTACACAGTACTGGACCCCACAACAACTGTTTTCCCAGGAAACAGATTGATTGAAAAGTTGTCTTTCAGAAACATGAATTCTGAATGGGCATAACTGAATCCCTTCATGACTGTGTTGTAATGTATACTGCAAGTTAGCAATTATAGAATTTTACAGCCTGGTTTTCCAGTTACATTTCTCATTTTGCAAATGATGACACACAGAAGAGAATGCTGTGTAAAAAACTCGATTTACTGGGAGTATTTTTTTTTTTTTTAAGATTTATTTCTTTGAGAGAGAAGGAACATGTGCAGGGAGAGGGGCAGAGGGAGAAGGAGAGAAATCCCCAAGAAGACTCTCCACTAAGCACAGAGCCTGACATGGGGCTTGATCCCAGCACCCTGAGGTCATGACCTATGTCAGATGCTTAATAGGCTGAGCCACCCAGGTGCCCCCAAAAGAGTATTTATTAAAATGAAACTATTCATAGATATGAAAAATGCTTATAGTTTTTCTTTGAACCACTTCATAGTTTACAAATCCCTTTCATATCCATCATCTCATCCAATCCTGTTTGTCACCTGGCATGATGAGTGAAAACCCCTTCTGTACCTTCTCAGTTGTCTTTCCCATTTCATTCACTGTATGTTCCTATGATCCAGACATCAGCCTTCTTCTCACTCCCAGATCCTGATTTGTACTTGTGCTCTTCCTTTTTCCATATATACTTTTGCTCAGGTTCTCCCCTCTGATTGGAATGCCTTCTTCCTTCTGGTCCCCCAAATTGACCCTGAAGTTCGATCCATTTATCAAGGCCTAACTTGAGTCTCTTCCTTTCCAAAAGCTGCTCCAGGCCTTTTTAGCAGGTGTCTGTAAGGAAAGCTGTAGTTTTTGCCTCTTTCATATCTATTTTTTTCTTCTTATGGTACTAACAAACCTTCTTTTCCAAATGGTCCTAGAAGGACCATCAAATGCTCTGTGCAGTTTTTCCCCATCTCTGCCCCCCCCCCCCCCCCAGGCTGTATGCTACCACCCAGGCAACACTGAAGTTGGACATATGAGCCAAGCCAAGCCAAACAGCTCTCCGCTGAGATTGTGGAATGGAGTCCTAGTGCAGAAGGCCATTCTGTTGTGAACTCCTGGGCCTTGAATTCTTTCAGTAGTATAATCCTAAAGATACTCTCCATTACCTTGGGCCACTAGGCTCCCAAGAGTTGCCTTCCTGTTCTTGTTTTTCCAAGACCTTTTCTCCTTCAATTCGGAGAACTATCGAGTTTGCCTCAATAAGTGATCCACTTTATTGATTAAAGTTTTTGTTGTGAGCAGCCAAGAAAACTGAACTGTTATATTCTCTCCAGTGGTCCCAAAGTTCTTTCTTGGTCAACTTATCATAATCACAACATTTCTGCTTTAGATAAAAGTGTCGAGATATGCTCCTACCTCTCTCATTGAACTATAAGTTCCCCACCAGGGTCTGTGTTCCCTTCAATTCCTACTGCTGTCACTAGTATACCTCAAAAAATATTAATCCAAGTTGAGAAAACATACATTTTTTTAGGTTGCCTAATGATTCAAATTTTCATACAACACTTAGTTTAAAAAAAAAACTAATTTTTTCTCAACTGCTTAGGATAATTGAATCTCAGAACTGGAAGAAACTTATAATTTTATTCATAGGACTTAATTCTTATGCCCCTATCACAACATCCATGTGAAAAATGAAGTAAAAATCAATACCATTGGAATATTGGTATGGGCAAAGTGATTGTCACCCCTTTCTAGGAGAGCTACTCTCTATCTCATTCCATCCTCCAGTGATCAAAAGACAAACTAGAGCCAGGATTAGTGTAGAATGAAGTGGAAAAGGGGTGGTGGTAGGGGGAGTGACAGGAATTTCGAGTCCTTGGAAAAAGCTGGATAGACCAGAGAAAGTTGTAGAATTAGTAAAAGCAGTGCCAAAACTTATGTGCTTGTAGGGCTTTCACTCTCATATCCATTTGAAGGTCTTTAGGACTGCATCTGTGAGGTAAAATAAAAAGCAGGGCTCACTGCTTCAGATAGAGCCAAGAGTCTGGAGAGCCAGATTCCCCAGAGAGATTTCTAACTAGTCCTGGCAGAGACTGCCCTGCCTGTGCATCAGGGTAGAAAGCAGGATACGTTTAATGTTCTACTGGGATATCTCTGTCTTTTCTATTTCTTTCAACTTTATTTCATTTCAAGCTTCAGTTATCATCAGATGGCATTTCTTTTTATTTTTCTTGGATTCTCCATTCTCTTGATTTATGAAATCTCAGATGTAGCCAATGTTTATTTTTCAAACATGCCACGGAAGCTTCATTATAAAATTTGATAAATTATGTCTCCCAACCTAACAAATAAGTCAATTTGTTAATTGGATTCAAAAATCATCCTTCATATATAAAATAGATTAATACATAAGCTGTATATAATATTTTAAATAAAGAGATGTGCTATATCTATAATATATAAAGTAGTTAAATTTATCCCAAAATATATCCAGCATATCAAATATGGGAAGGCAGAAAGGAAAGAAAGAGAGGGGGATAAACAATATTTATTTTGTCTCTTATGTATGTGACACATCTTTATTTTACAAATGAGGAATTGACTGGTTATAAAGGAAGTTGAATGAACCCAGTTAACAGATGTTGTCTTACCCACTCATTTTTTAATAGACTTTTTTTTAATAAAAAGAAATGTTTATGATCATGAGTAAAACAAGAAAGGGAAATTGACTCCATGCCATTAACTCAAGAAATGATGGCCAAGGAGAGAAGCAAGTTTCTGGCAAAGCAAAGCACAGGATGGTGTAGGTCCTATCCCTGCCCCGTTCCCCCAAATCAAAAAGTACTAAAGAAGGTACGTCAAGTCATAAAACCCTTCTCATTTCAAGGAGACAAACTGAGAGGGTGATGCGTCAGTACCGGGGAAGTTCATGGAAACAGCTTCTGTAGTGCTTGATGTACCTGCCATCACAGAGCTTCAACATATGCAGGAAGTGCTACCAAAGCCTTACAACCTTTCAGAAAAGACATGGTGTGGGGCAAGGTGGGGGGGCAGTTTGAGTAGGGGAATATGCCCTGCCTGGTTGGAGCAGACCTTCCTCCCCCATTAGGAAGAAATGAAGTCTGGAGGAGTCTTTCCTCTTTTCAGCCCTTTACCATTGCCTGTGAGTATCTGAAATAATATATAGAACCTATGGCTTCATTAATAAATTAATAGAACCTACGACTTCATTAACCAGTTAAAGTATCATCTGGAATCATTACTACAAAAAGGATCTGAATAACGTTTCTTGTGTGTTAGATCGACAAGAGTCAGCCCCTGGAGCAAAACTGCCCTTGCAAGAATGGCTTGAAAAATAAATTGTCCATGGGGGTAGCTGAAGATCAGATGCAGGCCAATGGGAGGCTGATGAGGACAAAATAAAGCGGTCTTGGTTCACTGCCCTCACACCCCAAAGTCAATTTACCAAGTTCTGTCATTTGAATGTATATATCCACCAAAAATACGGTAATGTCTATGCCTGTCAACCCCCCATTAACACAGTATATCATCAAACATTATGATCTTTGCCTTTTTCGTAAGTAAAAACTTATATTTCATTGTGTTTTCAAATCTTATGCCCTTTACATAAGTACTAAAAAAAAAAAAAAAAGGACGTGGCGAACTTCATGTAAAAGATAATTTTGAGATGGGGGAGGTCTTTTTAAGCATGAAATAAAACCCAGAATCATAAAAGAGTGGCAAATTTGAGTATATCAAAATTAAAATGTCTGGGTGTGGAAAAAATAACGTAAGTAAGATTAAAAGCAAACAACAAGGAAAAATATTAGCAAAGCAAAATACCAAAGACCATTTTATTAATTTATAAAACTCTTATAAATTAGTAAGAAATATTAAATAGGAAATGGGGAGAAAGTAATAAAAATATTTCTAAATGCAAACTCAGCTTCTTTTCCTTTAACACTCAAATAATTTTACACCATTCTTGAATAAAAGTCAAAATCCTTGCTTACCATCCTATGCATGATCTGGCTCCCCTCCACCCCTCCAATTTCATTTTTCATCGTTCTCCCCCTTGCTTCCCCGTTCCAGATATATTGGCCTTATCCCAGTATTTCTTGATTTTTTCATGCATTCTCTCCCCTTGAAACACTCCCTCCTTCCTAAAAAGTAAAAATAAAATAAAATTCTTATCTTAACAGACATTCAAATTTTACCTTAAATGACATTTCCTTAGAGAAGCCTTTTCTGAGCACTGCAACCCCCCACCCCAAACTAGATGAAGTTCTCTATTATTTGGTCTCATATTTCCCTATCCTTATCCTTCACTGTATCTCACAGTCCACTGATCTCTATCTGTCCTGAATAATTTATGTCTCCTCCATAAGGAGGAGTCCCCTAGGGAAGTCCCCCAGGGAGCTGACCTGTCCATCTCCAGGACTTAGCGTATTGCCTAGCACAAAATACTTGAACAAAATACTTGCTAAGTGAAGGTTTGTTTTAATTTTCTCACTTCTCAGACCATTTTGGAAAACATTCCCCACATGACTCCTTTATGTTCTATTGCATTATCTCAGGTAATGATTGTCCTAGGATGGTGGGTAAGCAGCATCAACATTTCTGCTAACTTGTTAGAAATGCACATTCTTGGGCTCCAATCTAGACCTACTGAATCGGAAACTCTGGAGATGAGGCCAACAATCTGTGTTTGAATAAGCCTCCAAGTGATTCTGATGTGTACCAAAGTTTGAGAACCACTGTTCTTGGATATCTTCAGCTTCAGTAACCCACACACCCAAATCCCAAGTTGCTTAATCCCTCTTGTTTGTTTCTCATTCGTGTAACAGTCCAACATGGGTGCTCCACAAAGTCATTCAGGGACCAAGGCTGACTGAGACTGTGCCAACTTCATCATGTGGCTTCCAGGATTGCCCTCAACTTTGGGATCCAGTGGAGGCAGGAAAAACAAGATCATGGAGACCATGCCCAGCTTCGAGAACCATGGCCTGGAAGTGACCCATGGTACTTCTGCTCACATTCTACAGTTCACAACCAGTCATATGGCCCCATTTCTAAGTAAGGAGGCTGGGAAATATAGCCCTTTACTGGGCAGCTGGTCCTCAGCAATAATGCTGTCCCATGGAGGAGAATACAAACTTTTGATGGGCAGTCAGCCATCCCTGTCACAGTCTAGCATGAAAATGTCACTTGAAACTTACTTCCATAAGGAGAACAGTAATCCCTTGTCTCAGCAAAATCCTTGGGAGGTGGATTCTACATCTTTCATTCTAGTTTCTGTGGTGTGATTCACAGGTGCTAAAATGAGCCCAGGTCAGCTGTTTCATCCATTTGGTGGGGTTTGCTCCATCTGACACACACTCCTGGCAATCGCTTAGTTCCTAAAGGGTTAGGAAGAAAATGGTTCATGCTGGTCAAGGTGGGGCAACAGGCCAGACATAGGTCTCCTTCCTCTTTTCCCCTTTCATCCAACACTCTGATCATAGGTAAACACACAGAAGTGCATTTGGTGTTTAGGTTTGTTTTTTGAATTTGTTTGTTTATTGTTTTGTTTAGTAATTACCAAAGTTCTGACATATATGCCCTAGGCACTAGGTTGAGAGATCATTTCAAAGGCCTGTCTGGTGTAGCTGTCTTCTCTTCTCTCAGAGAAGGCAGGTTCTCTCTCTCAAGCACTCTGTTTGTAGCTAGAAGGGGTGGGGAGGAGTGCAAGGAGAGGCCTATTACTTATAGGTGAGGACCAGACATTGGCTCAGGCCTGCTAAGTCTCTGTCTACTGCATGAATCTCATTATTATTATTATTCTTGAGAGAAAGAGGGGGAGAAAGAGAGAGAGGAGGGGCAGAGGGAGAGAGACAGAATCTCAAGCAGACTTCCTGCCAAGCCTGGAGCCCAACACACGGCTGGATCTTACAACCCCGAGATCACGATCTGAGCAAAATCACAAGTCAATGCTTAACTGACTGAACCAGCCAGATGCCTCTCATTAAACTTTTATTTTTATCAATTTATCAGTTTTATTAATCATTTCAGTAATCATCATTCTCTAAAAGTATTTATGTGTACACAAAAGCAAAGCCCTATTTTGGGACATTCATATGCAGAAGAATAAAGTTGGATCCCTACCTCAAACCACGTACAACGATTAACTCAAAAAGGATAATCAACTGAAATATAAGAGCTAAAGCCATAAAACTCTTTGAAGAAAACACAGAGGTAAGTTTTCATGACCTTAGATTAGGCAAAGATTCTTAGATATGCCACCAAGAGCAAAAAATAAATAAATAAATTCTACTTCTTCAAAATTAAAAATTTTTGCCTCAAAGGACATTATCAAGACAATAAAGAGAGACTTATAGGACAGGAGAAAATATTTACAAATCATATAACTGGTAAGGATCTAGTATTCAGAATTTATAAAGAACTCTAACAACTCAACAACAAAAGAACAACTAAACAAAAGATGAGCAAAGGACTTCAATAGGTATTTCTCAAAAGAGGATATATGCAATAGCCAACAAGCACATAAGAAGATGGTTATCATTGTAAGCCATTAGGGAATTGCAAATCAAAACTGCAGTGAGATACCATTTCATACCCACTAGCATGACTACGAGAAAAAAAAAAAAAAGGAAGAAAAATAGCAAGTGTTAGTGAAGATGTGAGGAAATTGAAACCTTCATACTCTACTAGTAGAAATGTTGGGGTCCATTATCAAAGGAACGAAACTGAGACAAAGTAAAAGTTATGCAAAGCTTTATTCTATTCCAAGCATTAGAAGTCAGACTGACATCCCAGGACTGCCTCCAAAGAGAGTGACGACTCCCAATTTTACAGGCTCAAGAATCGACTGACCGGTCAGGGCCACCTCTAAAGAGAGCAACCCCCCCCACCCCCCCCACCCTGCCTCACAGACTAACTTTTATAGAGTAAAGGCCATGTGGTTAAGCCTGGCCACACAGAGGTGGCCAATGAGATTGTAACATACACAGAAATTTGCATAGTCATGTAGGGCCACACGCAGGTGGCCAGTTGAATTACAGTTTATCTTACAGTAGCTGTTTGAACTAGCCTATCACTCTGGTCAGAATTGGTGCCCAAGTTTGGTACCCAAAAGACAGGGTTTACTTTCTTTGGTGGTTAGGGAGATAGTATGTGTGCTTTTTACTGATTGGATGTCTCCACCTGGACTGACTCGTCCTTTTATTCTGGGCTCTGTTATTAGGAACTGGCCGACATATTTTACTGGTTTTCTGGGGGGCAGAGTCAATTTAAGTTTACTGCATAAACAACAAAACGGCTGTTTTACCGAGATGGAGTCTCTCCGGCTAAGTAGGCCCTTACAGGAACTTAAAATGGTGCAGCTGCTATAGAAAACAGTTTGATGGTTCCTCAAAAAGAAATTACCCTATAACCCAGCAGTTCGTTTCCTGGGTATATATCCAAAAGAACAGAAAAGAGACCCTCAAACACACACGTGTGCAGGCATATTGAGAGCAACACTACTTACAATAGCTAAATGGTGGAAACAACCCAAGTGTCCATCAACAGATAAAGAGATAAACACGTTATGGTATACACAAACAATGAAATATTATTCAGCCATAAAAAGGAATGAAGCACACTGATGCATGCTATGATGTGAATGAATCTCAAAAACTTTCTTAGTGAAAGAAGCAAGATATAAAAGGTTATATATTGTATGATTCTATTTACATGAAATATCCAGAATAAGTAAATCCATGCAGATAGCAAGTAGAATGGTAGTTGCCAGGATTTGGGGAGAGGACAGAATAGAATGGAGAGGAAGTGCTTAATGTGTGCCCAGTTTCCTTTTGGGGTGATGAAAATGTTTTAGAAGTAGAGAGATGTGGTAGTCCCTCAACCATGTGAATGTGCTAAATACCAATGAACCGTTTCCTTTAAAATGGTTGATTTCATGCTGTATGAATTTCTTCTCAATTTATATTAAAAAAAAACCAACTGGGCCTTCATTCTAAAATCTCAACTACATTTTTAAAGTTTCCTAATTAATCATTGATTTTTTAAAAAATAACACTCAAAAGAAACAAACATCTTTTCAACACAATTGTCTGTGAGCCGGTACTCTAATCCCGGCTGTTGTAAATAAAGATCTTGGCACTAAAGAACTATAAGAAATATTTTCAAACACAAAAAAAATTACATTAACAAATTTGGATTCTAAAAAGTCACAGGCTGAAAATAATTTTCTTTGCGGGAAATGTAACAATGCTTAAAAAATAAACTTACAACTTATTATGAGATGCTGAGATACGCTGTGACCCTACCTTGCCAGTCTGACATTAATTAAGTTACTAGAAAATTATGAAAAACTAAGAAAAATCTATGACAGCAGCTGGTCCAGGACCATGTTTGGGCAGCAGAGGTTGATTATAAGCACAGAGAGAAATCTGAATTAATGGCGGTTTCTTGGAGGTCTGGGAAGTGCTTCTGAAGGACATCAGCATCAAAGTCTGTGCTCCTGGAGCAGCTCTGCAGTGACCGAGCACCTGAGCAGAGACTCGGGGGAACCAGATGTCTACTGTATGGGGAAGAGCAGCCAGTTCTCAGCTACTCCACCAGACCAAATGATTGGACATCATGATCAGTAATCCATCAGACATAATGATACCCAGGATTCAGACTCGAAAGGATGAAATTTACTGAAGCTTGATATTATCCTCAAATCCTATCGGCTCTCTGCAGGGATCCAATTCAGTTGGCTTCATGAGAGATGGAGATACAACATGACCGCAAAATTTCTGCAGGACATTCATTCTTACCTCCTCCTTGGATTTTTGAGCTTGGACTGATGGACTCTTTTTCACCACATTTATCCATTTCCACTTTCTTTCTCTCTTTTCTCCTTCTCCTTCCTTTTGTTCCACAGACAGTTGTGATGCCAAGGGCTAGAAGAAAATGTCCTCCAGTCCACAGACACCTTTCACAAAATCAGACCTGAGTAGGAAGTCAGGATATGTTTTAAACAATGCGGAACCAGTTGAGGGTCCCCCACCCCAACTAAGTCTAAGCTAACCATTAGCTATCAATTAGCTATCAATTATCATAGGATAATAAAGATAATCTCTGATGACTGATGAAGAAAACTCAAAAGTTACCACCAGAATTTATCTTGGGTTCTTGTTTTGATATATTCTTTCTCAAATGTTCAAAGCAATGACTTTTAGAGTCTGCCTTCCTGTAAGATCTGTGAGAAATATAAATGAGATGTGAAATGAAAACAGAGAAAGGTGAGAGGAAAAAAATAAGGTCTTGGACTAACCACAAATAGAATAATCAACTTCTCAGAGACTCAGAATGAATATTTTTTAGCTCCTGCCTTGAGCTGGGCAGTGAGCTAGGCACCTGGACTAGGTGGTACAAGGGGGATTAAAATGAAGAGGAAGGAATCATGGCCACTACTCTCCTCCAAGAGGTAGATCTTGAGCTGGAACTTAAAGAACATGACTTTGACAGTGGCAATGTGAAGCATGGTTCTGTCACACAAATCAGAAGTAAGCACATAATTCCTGGCACAATAGACTCTTAAAAATTGAAGTTTGCCCCTTGCTCATTCAGAGGTTGATTACCTAGTCTGTTTATAGTCTCTAGTCATCTTAGAGTTTAAGCTTTCTTTCACTGAGACCGATTTTCATCATTCCAAGTTTGTACATATTTTAGAAATTTTATACAGTCTTAAGTACTTTGCTGATTACAGCTAAAACTGATTCTCGCAGGCAACTAATTCATTCCTTCCTCTGTGTTTCCACAGTGCTCTGTTCACACCTTTATGGAGCTCAGATTACACTGTACATTAATTATATGTTCACTTTTCTAGCTCCTTCACTTGAATGAAAGCTCTCCATGGAATGTGATTATATCTTGTTGAGACAGGGAAACATAGTGGTTAGGCATTTGGGCTCCCATCTTCTTCTCCCCAAGTTCAAATCCCTGCTCTATCATTTCTTAACTTGCTATATAACCTTGGACAAGTTTTTTGTTGACCTCTCTCTGTTTCAGTTTCTTCCTGTGCGTAATAATGAGCCTATCTCGTAAGGATGCATTGGGAGCATTAGATTAGATATGCAAGGTACTTTCTCCAGTACTTGGCACACAGGGGGTGATCGATAAATACAGACTCTCATCCTGTAGCCCACAGTTTCTGACTCACAGTGAGTATTTAATAAAGTTCACAGAAATAGTAAATGAATAAATTATTCTACCAGAGCTGCCTAGATTGGGGAATAGTTGTAGCCTACTTTCCCTGCCCAAATTTCCTACACATAAAAAGAGAAATCCCCTTTCAGACATCCCATGATGCCAGAGTGAGTCACTCATTTCCCTTTGGCTTGGTGGGGAAATGACAGTAACTGTTTCTTCCTCACCATGCCCAGAAACTCCAGACTCAGCTAAGAAATGAAGATAGGGAGCAGGAGTCCGAGGTACAGCTGAAAACAAAACAAAACAAAACAAAAAACCCCAACCATGGCCATTCAGTTCCCTGAAGGCTACTTCTGATCACCCTCATGCAAGAACGTCTGTGACCTGGGAAAAGAGTGTTGGAATCTCTGCACAAAAGCTCTCCCACAAGAGATGTTATTACTACAAGGTCTGATTTTGTGAATAAATATAGGTTATTGCCTGCTCCCAAGATAAGTTAATGTCCCTTTTTTTAAACAGTTTTTTTTTAAGATTTTATTTATTTATTTGACAGACAGAGATCACAGGTAGGCAGAGAGGCAGGCAGAGAGAGAGGGAGAAGCAGGCTCTCCGCTGAGCAGAGAGCCCAATTCAGGGCTCGATCCCAGGACCCTGGGATCATGACCTAAGCCAAAGGCAGAGGCTTTAACCTACTGAGCCACCCAGGCGCCCCAAGTTAATACCCCTTTTTTGTGCTCTCTCAATACCTCAATCATAGCAACTACTAGCCATGAGTAAGCATGAGGTAGGGTTGGGGGCAGGGCTAAATGTTTCATGTGTATTAACTCATTTAATCCACTCAACAGATCTATGAGGTTGGTGTTATGACCCCCATTTTACAGGTGAGAGGACTGCAACACAGTGAGTTGAAGTAACTTCCCCCAAATCACCCAGCTACCACACGGCAGAGCTGGCATGTGACCGGAGGCCACCTGCTGCCAGCGTTCCTGCACAACAGTACCTTAAACTGCTCTCCTGACTGCTTCCCTGTCACTCATTCACCTGTTGTTTAGAAATCCTTCCATGACAGAATCATCTCCAATCAAACTGTGAGCCTCTTGAGGGCACGGCTCATAACCTCACTGATTCCCCAGCTCCTGTCATAGTACCCGGCACACCATACGTGTTTAAGGCATCTTGAATGAAGGAATAAGCACACTGAGGCAGCCTGCCTGCCAGAGGATGTTTGGTTGGATTTGAGTGAAGAGGAACCACATCTGCCTCAGGATCCTGAAACTGGTCAAGATCTCTTCCAGATCCAATGGCACTGAAACGGTGAAACTGCATGCCCCCTCTCCATACCCCTCAGCAAGACATTTCAAACAGGTCATCAGATAGGAACTATTTAACTTGCCTTTCCCCACACTGGCTTCAGACTTCCATAAGGAGCTTTCACGACAGGCTCTGAACACAGTTTCTTGGCTTATTCAGTGCCTCCTGATACGGCCAATTTCTCCATCTGCCTTGGAAACCGAGACTCCTAACATCTGCAAAACTCTCCCAATGGAAGCAGACCTCAGATACAGTATGTCCTAGAATTGGGATTGTGACATGGTCTCAAAAGAAGCCCTTGCAACATTTTTATCCCAAGCACTGAGCTGTCAAAGACAGGACTGGGCTCTTCTACTGAACTACCCTGTTGGCTAAAGATTTCAGTAAGAATTTAATGAGGATTAAGGATCCCAGGGTATTTTGCTAAGGAATGAAGCTTGTGTTGGAGCTCCTGGGTGGCTTACTCAGTTAAATGTTTGACTCTTGATTTTGGCTCAGGTTGTGAGCTTGGGGTTGTGAGATCAAGCCCCACATTGGGCTCCACGCTGGGGGTGGAGTCTACTTAAGATTCTCTCTCTCCCTCAGTAAAACAAACAAACAAACAAATAATAAAGCTCATCTTGTAGCCAGGAATCTGAGAGTATATAGCAGCTTTTTGTGCACTGAAACTACACATTTTTTTAAAGATTCTATGTATTTATTTGACAGAGAGAGAGAGAGATCACAAGTAGGCAGAGCAACAGACAGGGGGCGGGAAGTGGTGGGGGGAGTAGGCTCCCGGCTGAGCAGAGAGCCCAATGCGGGGCTCGATTCCAGGACCCTGAGATCATGACCTGAGCCTAAGGCAGAGGCTTAACTCACTGAGCATTCCAGACACCCCTGAAACTACACATTTTTGACAACCTCCCTTATTTCCTTCTGAGAACTCTTACTGTCTCTGGTCAGGTTAAGGTTTCATTTCTTCTCAACTACCTATGACCACATGACTATTAAACAGCTCCCTTCCTCCAAAGAAAACACACACACACACACACACACACACACACACACACACATGAGTGCACTCATTCACTCACTCACTCTATCATCTGTTTCAAAAACAGCTGCATCTAAAGATCACTCAAGTGATCAAGTGATGTTCATACAATTGTAAGTAAAATGATGAAGCCCAGCACAATATGCATCTTTGGGTAACTATATGAAGCATTTCTTTCATCAATTTTCATAGAATTGAGTTAGTTTAATGCACCATTCCCAGAAAGCATGTCAGTGTTATTTAATTTGTCAAGAAAAAATAAATATAACCGATTTACCTTTTTTTTTTTTCCTAATGTGCCCTTCTCCTCCATGGTTTACTGACAATAAAAAATGAAGATCATTCTTTCCTTTTACCTGGTATTACCAGCCTTCCTTTTCTCATCAAATATTTATTTACCCCAACATGCAGAGCACAGTATATACTGCACTGGTTCTATCCATTGTTCTGAATAGCCAACTTCGAAATAGTGCTAAAAAATGAATTTATATTAATAATGAATTGCAACTAATAGCCTATGGAGAAGTAGGACCTTAACAGGAAAATTTAGAAAAACTCATGAGACCATCTATACCAGTGGTTTTCTAAAATGTTCTTTAGCTTCAAAAAGTCTTCACATAAAATTTTAATTGGGAGCCCACTACATCAAATAAAAGTCATTTTCTAACTGAAGCAGCCGAAGTTAGAGTTTGTAGACTCTAACCCCTGCTTCCTGACTCATGGTCCTTGGCCTCAGTTTCCAACAAAATACCTAATTAAAATGAGCATTATTCCTCTCATGATTTGGAGAATATACCTATGATTCAGGATTTAATGGAGAATGTTTAGACTCCGAAATATTTCAAATGGGATGGGGTGGAACAGAGGTGAAAGAGTGTATTACTTAGATAGCACTGGGAAAAGTGGAATATTAATATTATATGAAGAAAATATAGAGCTGTAGCCCTACCATATACCGTATTCAAACATGGGCTCCACATAGACCACAGACCTAAATATAAAGTTGTCAGAGGAAAATATAGGATATCTTTGTGAAAATAGAGAAAGTCTTTTAAAGGAACATCCCAAAACACAAACCAGAAGGTTAAAAGTTGATGGATTTGACTCTACCAAAATTAAGAATTTTTGCTCAATAAAAGACATAATAGACACAGTCAAAGACAGGACAGGCTGGAAGAATATATTTACAACATATCTAACAGGCACAAGATGAATATCTGGGATGTGTAAGGAATTCCTCCAAACCAACAAAAAAAAAAGAGAAAGGAAAATAAATAGAAAAGTACTCGAGAGATATGAAAAGTTAATTTGTAAAAAGAATTTAAGAAGTATATGAAAAGATGCTAATAATCAGAGGGATGCAAATTAGAGCAACCCGATACCACTTCACACCATCATTATGGCAAAACAAGAAAGGAAGATAATATCAAATATTGACAAAACTACAAGGAGATGGGAACAATCTGGTACCGCTGCTTTGGGTATAAACCATACAGCTTTGTGGAAAGAAATCTGGAGATCCTTGGTCAAATCAGGAATGAATGTATTCTATAACCCAAGAATCCCGCCTGCTAAAGATTATGCCCAGATGATTTCTCCCATGAGTTCACTAAAGGACACACACAAAGAAGTTAACTGAGACATTGTGATATCACATATAGAAGTTAATTGGACCTGCAAGAAGGGAATAGGTGAGTAAAATTTCATATGCTTATACTCTGGAATACTGGGCCATGGTCAGAGTTAACTAAACATATAACCACATGAATAGACCTAAAAGCTTAATGTTGAATGAAGACGTATACATAAAACAGTATTTGCATGGTTAAAAACTCACCAAATATAGCAGAGTGATTACCTAAGGGAGAGAAAGAATTGGGAATGACAGGAGGAAAAATACATAGAACTGGGAATGACAGGAGGAAAAATACATAGTAACAGAACAAGGACAGTTGCACGAACTGATGACCCCAGTACTCTGGGAACCAATGAGTGTGATTAATATACCCTGGAGGAACAGAAAAGGAAACAGGAAGGACTGCTGTTGGAGAGGCCATGGGACATAGAGGCAAGTGACCCAGCCCCAGTGGGGGTGGGGGGCGAAGGCGTGGGTTGAGGCAGGAGACCTGGGTTCCATCCTGACTTGATCTGTCATCTATTGGTCACATGAGCCCGGGACATTCTTTGCTAGATTTCCTTTTTTCTCTTTGATAGTGTAAGATATTAGGCTGGGATTTGGAAGATCTTTTCCAGCTTTGTGCTTCATGTACTCTGTTTTTCCTGTCCCATCAATAACATCCATAATGTCATCAGCAACAATAAAACCATATCACCCATTTCAGAACATTTTTACTCACATTGAAAAATAATCTAACTTATGAAAAATGTCTTTTACTGAAGGTGCATTTTTATACACCTGGGTGACAGAGTGACATCATTTCTTTAAATGTGCTGTGTTTATCATCTTAAAGCAACAGTTTGCCTTTTCTTGGATCAATGAACAAAGGAAGACAGGAAAGAAAGAAAGGAAGAAAGGAAGCAAGAAAAAAGAAAGAAAGAAAGAAAGAAAGAAAGAAAGAAAGAAAGAAAGAAAG
>NW_022632127.1:0-16647 GCF_010015895.1 Lontra canadensis | reverse complement strand
TCCCCTCTCCTGGCCTGGGACCCTCTCTCAGACCTGGGTCCCCTCTCCTGGCCTGGGTCCCCTCTCCACGTTACTCCTCCCGTGAGCACAAGGCAAGAGGGCCCTCTTTCCATCTGTTTGTGCCTGTTTCCCCAAGGCCGCGGGCTTCTGTGAGCTGCTTTCTTCTGCCTCACTCTGTTAGTTCCTGCCGGGTCCCTCCCTGACCCAGCGAGGGTACTGACAGCTCCCACTGCTCAGAACGAGCCCATGACGGCCACAAGCGGGGAGGGAACTGGAAGCCTGGTCCCTGTCCCAGGTGGCCCTGGTCATTTTCAGATGTAAAGGCCCCCGGGTCCCTGAGGCCCCCGCAGTTTTTCCTCCTGATGCCTCCCGGGGCAAGGAGCCGAGCTCTGAAATCAGACTTACTATTTACTATCCTGGAACCAATGATTTAGGAGCTTATTGATGAAGCGTAAACAGTAATAACGCGACGAGAATTCGGAATGGGGTAAACGCAGTGAACGGCGTTCAGCAACAGCTCGTGGTCCTCGTGGACAGGCCGGTGCCTGCAGGTGCAGCACGCCTGCTGTGCCACAGGGCCTCCTGCCCTGGCCGGGTGCGCGTTCACACTCGGAGCCCGGGTACCTCTCAAAGCCACGCGGGAAGCCCGGGAAACACCGCCTGTCCCTCAAGCACCCAGGGAGGACCAGGGCTGTGGGATGTCAGCACGCCGGGAAGTCCAGCTTGAAGGCAGGAGACCCGACGAGCTGGCAGTCAGGGTGCAAAGACGCGAGGTGCCCAGTCACAGTCACCCGCATTCACGATGGGGTTCGGGTGGTGACATTTTAGGGGGATGTCTCCTCTCGCACAGAATAAAACCGCAAAACTCTACTTGAGCTCTCTGCCCAGGGTCTCTAAAATGGAGAAAGGCAGATGCTAGAATGTTCCGTCTTGTTCCTGAAAATACACGTAGCACACATGCGCAGACGGATACCGAGTTGGAACTGGAAGAATAAATAGGGAAACAAAGAACACTGTTGGCAGGAGGGCCTGTTGCTTTCCTAGAAATCCTTTCAGTGATTCACCCACAGGCCATGCAGCTTTCTAGAAGTCTCAAGGCAGCAACAGTGATGGAACTCACTGCTTCCATTTCTTGAAAAACGGCTAAAGACCTCCCTTGCCTTTTGATAGTTTAACGGCATCATAAAGACTATCCTTGGTCCCAAAGATGTGAATGGGACTCGGTTCTAAGCACGTTTCCTTCTCTCTCCTTTTGCTCCCAATTTAAAAGTGCATCAGTGTTTAAAAGCAGATACAAAATGTGCCCCAAGCTATACAGTCCTCCTTCACCAAGGGTCTCCTTGGCCGAGTCAAAGGGGCCCCCCATGCCACTGGCCACTCTGAGACTCCACAGGCTCATCGGGGACTGGGCCCACGGGGCCTCCCCTCCGGGTCAGACCAGGGGACTCCGTCACCCCAGCTCCTCTGCTGGTCTTCTACCTCCTCCACTCCGAACACCTGACGTGGCCCACCCGGTCCACCAAAAACAATGTGACGTGAGCAGACACCACAGCTGTCCGCAGGGGTGGCTCCCCGTGCAAAACATGATCCCCAAATTTAGGTGCAAGCTGCCCCCACCCCACAGCGTAAGCCCCATTGCAACAGCTCCCCACTGAGACAGCTTCGGTTCGGCTATCTGATCCTGGTGTGACCAGTACACACCTCGACGTTTCCGAGGTGACAAAAGTCCACTAAGGGAGCCCAGCCCCAAAGGCATGCGAGAAGTCCAACTAGTTGGAGGACACAGAATTTCATATTTATTCTGAATTCTGCCATTGAAACTCTGTGGCTTGGGGGTTCCATGTTCTTAAGCTCACAAAGAGGGAAAGGCAGGGGTGAGCACTGTCCCTTAGCAGAGATGAAGGACATGGAGTGGCCTCGAACCACGAGTCCAATCCAAACCCACGTCTACTGTGGGACCTAGAGCAGATGGCTTAAAGCCTCTATAACTCGTTTTTTTTCAAAAGGGGGTCTATAAAGCATCTGTTCATAAAAGTCTCTGCAAGGAGTCAATAAACAAATTGCATGTAACATAGCTAGCATGTGATAATCACCAAATCAGTATCATTATTGCTCATTAGAAGACATTCATCTTGATTCCAAGTGGGGATGCAAAGCAATTGGTGAAGAACATCCTGTCAGGTAGAAACCATGAATGCCTCTGTAATCCTGAATGATGGAGAGCAAAAAGGCAAGTCATAGCGGTGAACAGGGATTATGCGCGAGGGGGGAAACGGGAATCCGACTTACCCCTAACACCCCAAAGCGTTCGGCCAGGCTCCAACCACAGAGAAAGTCAATCTCAAACTTGTGGTTCAGAACCACGATGGCATTTTCCTTTCCATACTTGGGGTAGGCCTGGGGGTCTGTGTGGATGACGCACTCCGTGCCCGACCACCACTCCAGCAACATCACCAGCTCTGGAACAAACCACAACAACAGACAAACGTTTATTTCGCGCATGCGTGGTGAGCAAGGCTCAGTTCTGCTGGGCTGGGCTGGAGTCAGGCTCTCCCCTCCCGGCTGGGGCAGAAAGCAACTTGTAAGGGTCAAGGTCTGCATCATTGCCGCCCAGGCCCCCATCCTTGACATGGTTTAGAAGCAGAAGGGGAACGAGAAAGACTCCACTGCAGGATCCAGGGAAGGAGAGGAAGCTTGGAGAAGCCAAATGACTTGCATTCCTGGATTAAGTGCCTTGGGGAGAAGTCAGTGAGGAAGCCCGACTCCATCAGGAACGCGCGCCCTCGTGTTTACGGAGCTCTGAGAGGCAGCATGAGGTGATGCCCAGAATTCTGAAGATCCTGGGAAATGACTAATCAGGATACTTACAAACTACGTCAGAGAACACTAAATACCTCATTTTTCTCTCCTGTTCATGATGCTCGTGTGCACCCAAACTAATGAATACCCAGGGTGTGGGGAAGCAAGGCTCCATTAGAGCCATTATACTGCGGGCCTGAATGAAACTTAAAATACTCTGTGTAGGAACTTGGAAAACAGCAGTGCTTCCTGCAGGCAACAACGACCCACTGGGACTTTATTCTTCAGTGATGGCTTGTAGTCCTGGTGACCCCTTCCCAGCCTGGCTGCTTCAGGAAATGCCTATCTGTATGGTACAAATTGCCCAGAGAAAGAGTTGTACATTGGGTAAAAACTGTTATCTACATAGAAGCTTTAAGGAGAATTTGGAAAGCTGAAGGTGTTCAACAGGGGGATGGGTGGGTGTGAGTTTTCTGCCAAGGCTGTAGCCCTGTTGATCCCCAGTTAGCGGGGTACACATTTAGCAGAGGACTCTCTCACCACCCCTGTCCATACACACATACACACGCACCTACATGCACGTGCACACACACGCAGACAAGCAGGTGCAATCCTGACTCCAGGCAAACCTACGTTTTAAAACCTTTCTCCTTGAGGTTGTAGATGGATGCTTTCTAACAAGTGCACTAGAACTCTCTAGAAGGCATCACGGGCTAGTTTCTAGGCAGTCCTAATCTTTAGAATGGGTCACTTCACGGGTTCTGCGAGGCTTCAGGTAGAGGACACAGCGGGGACAGAACACACAAAGCTCAGAGGAAAGTCCCAGCAAGTCAGCCACTCGGGATCCAGCATCATCATTCAAAACGAACCAACACCCTCCCCTTACTGGACCATAAAGTAAGTGTCTGCCTGTTCCTTGGAGAAAACGTCAAGTCCGCAGTCAGCTGTCCCCCGGGTGGTGACATCAGTGGGACTTCATGTGGCAAGTCAGGGAAGGAGAAGGTAAGTGTGTAGGGAGGGCAGGAGGGACAGGAAGCACCACTGGCCAGGACTAAGGGACAGTTTGTTACCACCCGGTAGAAGGATGCTAATATTGCTGCACTGATTTCCTCTAAGAGACAGGATGGGCTGCACCAATCTACTCCACGACTAGCCGCAGAGCACTGATAAACCCCAAAAGCAGAACAACACGGAAGTCCGCCAGATAAGGGTGACCATCCCTGTGAATCACATCCCACTGTCGTTCTGCAAGTAGCTCCCGGATGCCTCTCTGGGCCCCGCTGCTCCCCACCGGCGGCGAGGTGGGACCGATGCATACCTGCCCCAGCACCATCCCCGGGACCTCAAGCAGCTTGTGATCCAGCATGAGAGCAGCTCCCCGACATGACGAAGCACAGCCCTGGGTGCAAGGACTGCATTGTCTGGTTCTTCTGACACTGGCCTGAGTCCAGAACCCAGCACAGCGCTGGCATGTCAATGCTCGTAACAAACCCCAGTGACCTACTGTGTGCAAGCACCACGCCAGGTGGAGGTGTGGCCTGGATGCCTACCCTCCTGGAGCCGACCGCCTGGGGTGGGGGGCAGTTTTCCATTCACAAGGCAGTGGGACGGGGAAGAAAAGACTTGTTCACAGGACAGATGGTTGCTGAATGTCGTATTCATGCATATGGGGGTCAGACACACCCGGCTCCAATCTTGGGGCGTCCCACTCACCACTGGCTCATTTCTCAATGTCCCCTAAGCCTCCCTGTCCTTGTCTGCAAAACAGGGATATGAAAAGCATTTAGACTTTCTGCCACGCTGAGGTTATTAAATCAGATGACGCCGTCCAGGCAGCCAGCATAGAGCTGCACATAGTAGGGAATCGGTAAGTGGCCAGCCTTCTATTACCAGGATACGCAAGGCTCTGCAACCACGAAATGCAAGAGGGAAGGGGTGGGGGAGGAGAGCCAGCCGGAGCCAGACCGAGAGAGAGACAGAGGGAGAACGTTCCAGCGGCTTCTGGACTGGAGTGGGGAGCGATGATTTATGGCTTCATAATGAAGGCAACGGGAAGCCACTGGAGCATTTTTAAATAGGCGCACAGCAGCATCTCATTTGCATTTTGAAAAGCTCGCTCTGGCTGAAATGGGAACGGACTGAAGGACTGGGCAGAAGCGGGGGGCGGGGGGGGGGGGGGGGGGGGGTGCCGGGGCCCAGGGACCGTGCCAAGGCCCCCCAGCTAACAGTGGAGAAATCGGTTCTCAGGGCACTATTAACCATGTAACTAAGCACTAAATCTCAGCGGGAAGCAGAGTTTTCTTTCCTTTTACCAAAGGCTTTCAATTTCTGTGTTATTCACAATAAATACATTTATAGAGTCACATTGTGAAAGAATATAAACATCCAGAAGTATATAGAGGAGAAGGTGAAATTCCCTTTGATGGCTTTGTGACGCGTCCATTAGGTTAGGCTGGACTACATTTCCCAGACCCCTTTTTGGTTTGTTTGTTTCCAGTTACGGGGGTCCATGAGGGACAATCCTGGGAGGTCTGACAGGTGGAAGGAAAGTGTAAGTCACTCACGTTGCTGCTGATCAGCTGATTCATCTCCTCAGCTCGAAGCGGCAGCCGAGCGGGGCCCTGCGACGCGCCCTCCCCTTCCTAACACCCCCTCCTGCAGCTTCCCTGACTCCTGGGCCAGGTGTGTGTCTGCTGGCCCATGCAGGGCCCTCACGCCGTCAACACCAGACGCAATGACAACTGACCTGGGATTCAGTCTGTCCTCGTAGGGCTTCAGATGGTGCTTGGGGCTCCAACCTCTTGATCTCCTCGTCTTACATCCATCACGCCTTCCTGCCTGCCTTCCCCGGGGCTTCAGGCTCCAACATGAGCTGCAGAGACCACACCCCCAGCTGCAGACACAGCCTGGCCAGCCCTGTGGTTGAATAAGGACCAGTCCCTGCAACCTGTCGCTGCACAGGCGGCCACAGAGCTCCCAGCATTTCTGCACCCCATGGAACCCTGCTGAGGCACATCCTCCTCCCTGCCCCCAACCCACCCCCTTGTCCAGCGTTAACCATTAGAAAGAGTCTGGAAGGAAGCCTCCTAGTCCTGCTCCTAGGCATTTACACAAAGATACACACACACATACACACACGCACTCATGTGTTTCCCACCCACAAATGGGTTCATACTTTATCGACCTTTGTAAAAATATACATATAGTGATTTTCTCCAAATGGTGTATTCTGGATCTTTCCCTGCTGACATATATTCATAGTGATGTTAGCAAATATTGGCTGGGCTCCAGCCGTGTGCTGGGGACGGCTCCAAGGGCTTTGCACGTCGTATTGTGTGAAATCCTCACGTTAACCCTCTGAGGCTGGGAGGCACTATCATTACCCCTGTTTTAATATATGTCCAATATATGAAACTGTCGTTTTGGGTTTTTTTTGTTGTTGTTGTTATTTTTTTAGGTCAGAAAGAGCCAGGATGACGGCATCATAAAGAGTAACACAGGGGCTGCAAGGCTGTTCGTGCCACGGACATACATGATTTATTTGGCTGTTCTGTCACTGATTAGCATTTTCCCCCTTGCTTTTTTACTGTTATACACACTGCAATAAACACCCTTGAAAATGCACATTTTAGACCAAAATATCTATGAAAGTATTTCTCCAGCATAGAGATACACAAAAGTAGAATTATGGATTGAAGAGTACACATATTTAAAAATCGTACAGATATTTCCAGATAGCCCTCCGAAAAGATCTACCGATCTGCGCTGGGCCCAACAGAGCAGGAGAGGGTGTGTGTGCTGCCGCTTGGACCGATACTAAGCTCCTCGCAGGCTGGGGCCACGCGTGTCCTTCGGTAACTACTCCCACGTGGAGCAGGCGGTAATGCCAATGACCCAATGACGTTGTGACATCCTGCAGGCGGCACCTGGGTCTCCTCTCGAGTCTCTGGCACCCTGGTCCCAACACCCAACATGGTAGATGCGCAGAAAGCTTTTATCTTTAGTTGAATGACTTCCCCACTGATGTTTTCATTGGATGTTCTTATATAGGGAATGACACACGACTTATAAATACCACCATGAATTAAGGATTTCTTTACCCTGTGGTATGGCTGCTCCCATCTTCCTAGCTGAAGGGCACCTGCCTGGTAAGGCTGGTCCCATGTGAGGGGGGACATCTGTCATTTGAGTGAGATGCACCCCGCACCATGGCGCCCAGGCTCGGGGCAGGCAAGGCACCCCTGGTCCTCACACACGGGGCTCTGGGGGGTTCTGCCAGCAGCAGCGTCTACAGCCCACCTTGCCTGCTCCAGCCACCTGCCCAGGGTGGCAGCAGATCCCGGGAGGGCTCCAACCCTCTCCCTCCCTCATCTCCTTGTACTCAGGAACCTCCAACTCAACTGAAGAAGTTGCCAAAGGGCACCGTGCAAACGATTCTGATCAGGACTTTGGGCAGGTGACTGTCGCCAAGGACGCCCGCGAGGAAGCAGCGTCCTTCCCTTGTGGATTCGGGGGAAAGTCGCTTGCCAGCCGCCGTGGATTGCACACCTCTCAGCTGGCATTATGATGCTGGGAGTCAACAACAAACACTACCCGAGCAAATCGGAGAGAAGCGAAATAAGGTCTTTGCCCCCAAAGCATTTACCATCTCATCCATGTACCCAAACCAACCCTCGTGCAGCAACCAGGAAAAAGCAATAGGAGCTCTGAGCCAACAAGAATGGGGGCCAGTCGTTGAGCAGTTAATTAAAAGATAATACAGCTAGGAATGAAAACAATGCACCCAAGCAGAAGCAGGGGGGCGGGGGGCTCCTTCTGACAGCGGCAGACAAGGGCCCGGAGGCTGCTGTGCTAATGTGAGGGGGTTCTCTGTGAGCTGGCGACGCTCGCGGGGGCTCCCCGGGCCTGGCTCAGACCACCGTGATGCGGCAGTCCTACCTTGGCTATTAGGGTGAGCGAGTGCAGGGTCTCTTGGTGGACATGGCCCCTCAGGGCCCGGCCCGTCATGTCCCCAAGCACGGAGAGGACATTCCCTCTGGGCCCTGGAGCCCCAGACTGTAGGAAGCCACAAGGAGACGGGAGAGCTGAGGCCCATGCCCAGGAAGACCGCTTGGGAAAGTGGCTGGGATTTGACTCCTCCAGGTCAGGAGCTGTCAAGAGAAGAAAACGTGCAGACCTCCAGGTTCCCAGGCCTAGCCCGACTGTGTGCGGTGACTGTTTGGTGAGCCAAGGAGCCTGTTACTCTGAGGCTGAGTTGCCCATGGGGAACTAATGGCCATGAGACAGAAAGGCAAAGAACGGCAGAAAACTCTGGAGCGTGAAGAAGCCACTCTTGCACCTCAGGGATGTCCTCATGGAGCACCTCATTACCGAGAGGGTCTGGGGGATGCCTCCCATTTCTCCTTGATCAGACTGTTACTGCTCTCCGAGAAAGCAAGTGGTGACTGGTCCACATAGGATGGAGGACGGTTGCAGGGGCGTCATGCACAGACCAGGGCATCCCCCCCTGACTCCAGACTCTGGAGTCCCCTCTCACCTGCTCGCTGGTTGGGCACACGCGGCTATAGGTTAGAATCAGCCTTTATTGGTGGCAATGAAAAAACTTTGGTCCCTGACCTCAGAAGGGACCCGGGAGATGCCCTTCCTTCTTCTTCTCTGCCTCTCTCCCAACCAAGAGTCCTTTCCATTCTGACCTGGAAATCCTTTTATCCAGGGGCACTGCCTCAGGTTAGAGACTTGGCGGGCTTTTTGCTTGCCTCTGCAGTGGCCCAGACGCCATGGTGACAGCGGGCTCTGCACTCCTGGGGCCTCTGGTGGCTTTGCAGTGGCCCAGCCAGGAGCCCCCACTGGGCCCTGAGCCCCTCTCAGCTTCCTCACCTAGCTGGCCAAGTGGGGTGACACCCAGGAGTTCAGTCATTTCGGGACTCACATTCTGTCTGGGTCCTCGAGAACATTCCCATATCACCATGATCACATACAGGGCTGCCCCAGCCCTCAAGCCCTTTTACTTTGACCTCAGAATAGATCTAGATGGAAAGATATGTATTTGTTCAAAGATGGAGGAGATGCATGGGACAGAGGAGAAAGGGAGGCATCCCCCATACAGCGGGAAACCCTGTTTCTAAAGGTAGGAGAGAGCACCTGGGTGGCTCAGTTGGTTGAGCATCTGCCTTCAGCTGGGGTCATGATCCCTGGGTCCTGGAATTGAGCCCCGCATCGGGATCCCTGCTCAGCGGGGAGCCTGTTTCTCCCTCTAACTGCAGCTCCCCCTGCTTTTGTGCGCTCTCTCTCTCTCTCTCTGTGTCAAGTAAATAGGTGGCATCTTAAAAACAAAAAAAAGTAGGCAGGGAAGCTGGTTTCCTCTGGTCCCCAGCACCTCACTACCTTATCACTAAAACTGGCTTCCTCCCATCCTCCCTCCCTTCCCCTCCCCTCCAGTCCCCACATCACAGACACCTGAGTCATCCCTCGCCCTTCCCTCCACCCCGGGCAGCCTCAGCCTGCACATTCCTTTCCCGAAGGAGGGGAAGGGACGCCCCGTTCACCTGGTCCTCCAGGGATGCCAAGTGAGCCAGCAGGGCCTTTGGGGGCAGTCAGAAACTTTTAACAGACAGGATTAACGACCAAGCTTTCTACAATACGAGGCAGCACTTTTTGATAGTTTTGTCCTATTTAAAAACTTTCAGATCGCCCAGTTTTGCGGTCTTCATTTTTCCTGTAGTGACTCCCTGTGGGCTCAGCCAGCCCTGAGTTCTACACCATGGGCCACACCTGGCTCGGCCAGTTGTGCAGACTCCACTTGGGGGAGGGGTGTGTGGTGCAGAAAGTGACCTGCACTGCAAACGCCCCATCTGTGGCCTTGATTTCTGGGGCCCGCGGGACGACCAGAGCTGGGTGGGCGGCCGTAGGGCACTGGGTCTGGAGCCCAGAGTTGTTTCTGTTGTCTCTGCTCAGCTTAATCACGGATCGGAAACGAGAAGTGGACGGACGAGAGGGAAAGTGAGGAGGGAGGCAGAGGTACCTATTTGGCTGTTTATAAGAATGAGGAAGAGGAGGAAAATGGGGGGTCTAGGAGGGGACATGCTCCTTTCCACCTGTCCTGCACCTCTCACCTGGGGGACATCCATCAAGTCACAGGCACCCACCCGGCACTCTCTAGGCCCTGGGCAAAAACTGGAATAGAAATATGAAACTGAATAATTTGGGGAGCTGAGAAAACAGGAAGGTCTGGCCTCGGCTGTGGACCCCAGGGGGTCTTGCTATGGGCACGGAGAGACACACGCTATGAAAAGGAACAGACTTAAGTGACCGAACGCACCTTTCATGTTATGGGGCCTGATGCAGACGCTGGGATTTCTGATCTGAGACCAGATCTAGGTACTGGTCCCCGTCTGTCCACCTCCAGACCCTACTGGGCAGCTGCCTACTCCCCACGCCCCACTCACCATGTCCCTAACCAGCTGCAAACGTGGCTGGAGCCAGTTCCTCCTGCTTCACACTTCTTTCTTCCCCACTTCCCGTCTTCCCACCACGTCTTATCCAGCCTTCCAAGGCTCAGCACAGGTCCCCGTTTCCAAGAAATCTCAGATCCCAGGCCACAGACCCGGGTTTTCCAAACTTCCTGATGCTAAGTGCGCTCCACTCATTGGGGCTCCTGCTTGGATTTCCTTTTCTCTGCACCGTTTCCAGGGAGCACGGCAGCATGCGCCTTCCTGCCGCAGGCAGCTCTCGGGGCTGCCTGCAGGCCACACCAGACGGGGAGCCTGGTGTTCTCCCTCCACTTCAGTCCACAACGTGGGGGCATTCCAGCTTTCCCCACTTCCATGCCCAGACCATCGGATGATGCTGAAGCAAGACGCCCTTACGCAGACACACAGTACACCTGTGCTGTTAACGTTCATGGAAAACAATGTCTATGAAGGCTCCGCAGAATGGGGGAGGAGGAGGGAAAGTTTGTGAAGCCAGGCAGCAGGGCTCTGATGGAAACAGATCTGTTAGGAGAAAGCAGCATGCAAAGCCATCTCTTTCATCCCTCTCCCCCTCCCGGCCCCCATTAAGTGCCTGTTTCTAGGCAGGCTTTGCCCTTAGGAGGGTACAGAGGGAATGGACTTGAAGCTCAAATTGTAAAAAGGTAATGTTGCTACATTGTAACTTTCCCCCGAAGCCTTGAGCACGTGGCATCAAGGCGCCAGGAAAACAGATGCCTGAAGGAGGCAGGGCAAGGGTTGGGGGGGCTGCCGCCCCTCCCTTCCCCATCATACACACATCCTTCCAAATGAAGGCAAGGGGAATTGGGCAGCGGATTTTGAGCCAGGGGTGGACGGAGAACAGGCAGTAAAGCGCTCCAAGACTTTAAAGTACGAACGACGGAGTGGATAACGCCAGGGGTGGAAAATCAGCTTTCTATCAAGCAGAGTCAGGCTCTGCTTCCAACCGGGTCCATCTTTCGGCAAGTCCAAACGTCAAGAAATACGACCATCTTGAGTGAGGAGTATAAAAGCCAGGAGAAGCCCTATGCTTGCCACCCCCAATCAAAACTTTCAAGGGGAGGAGAGGGGAAGGAAGGGTCTAGAACCCAAGTCCCACTGCTCCACTCTGATGCCCTGATGCCTGGCTCCTTGAAACTCCCTTCGGGTGAGCTGCTCAGAGATTACTGAGCTGAGGCACTGGTGTCACCTGATTTCCCAGTCCTGGAAGTGTGACTGACCTTACTTATCCAGTCTTCAAATCCTGAGCCCACTGGGTGCCCAGAACAGTTGGAGGTGCTTGAATGGGGCAGGGAGCAAGCAAATTCCAGCAGAGGAGACACAAACACACAGGTACGGAAACATATAACCTGGAAGATGGCTGTCAGGCCTGTGGGCAGCAGGAGGGGAAGGGGGCCAGAGGGGGGCGGGAAGCTGATCTCTCAGGAGGGCTCCGAGGAGGACTTTTGGGCTGTCACAGCAGTTTAGTGCAATCATGCCACGATCGAACTACATATGGCCTGTGCCAGACAAGGGCTGGTTTTGTACTTGGGGATGTTTCCAGTGCCTGGAACTAGGAACACACTTAAGAGGTGACTGGTAGCCGCAGGGGCAATAATGTCAGCGGGTTCAGTTTGGGGACCAGGGACAGTGAGTGGGCTGTGTGATTAGCCAGGGAGAGGGCAGAGAGTGTGGGCACTTGGAGGGTGAGTTGGGTTCTGGCGGGTGGAATGGACAGGGCCTGTGGTAGGCTGGATGGGGTACGGGAGAAGAGAAGGTTAGGGAGAGATTGTAAGGTTCATTCCTGCCCTGAGCAGCTGGTCTGGACCTCCTGGGGAGAGAGCTGAGAAACAAGGGTCAGGGAGGGAGGGGCCGGTGGTGGGGACACAGGGGCTGGGGTTGGGACACATCAGTCAAGCGAGGGATCCTGCAGTCCTGGCTAGGACTGGTGTAGTGGTAACAGGGCTCTCCTACCCTGGCCTTCGAGCCTCCCCCCTGGCACGGCACACCCTTGGGTGGCTCCGTCCCCATTCCCTGCCCCAAATCTTCTCCCCCAAACCTGCCTGTCATTCCCCTTCAAACGCTTTCCCACTCAATCACCAAAGGAGGTTCCAATCCCTTCCAGGTGCTAGGCAAGATGAGAAATCGAACTTCAGCAGGTCGGGAAGCAGCGGTAGCTCGGGATCAGCAAACACCATTAGCAACCAGTTTTGTTCTATACTCCACTGTGAGGAGGCACACGGCCCGCAGTGAGGAAAGGCACTGCCGTGGGGCGTCCAATCGATCCAGTATTCACGTCTAACCCCCAGGCTCCCATGGAAGGAGGGAGGATCGGGTGAAACCGCACCCTGTGAGCACTCACGCAGCCAGAATGCAGGACAGAGGCAAGAAGGGGAAAAAAGAAAAAAAAAAAAAAAGAAGATTAAAAAAAGAAAAAAGAAAAAGACATAACAAGTGGGAGGACCCTATTTAAATCCTGACTTGAACACTCCAAATGTTAAAAACAAAAACAAAAACAAGACAGCTCGGAAATCCCTGGAGAAATCTGAATCTGGATGGTATCGCACGGTGCCGAGAGGTATTAATTTTGCTAGTGGGGATAATGTTGGGTTTTTTTTTACAGGGTCCTTATTCTTTAGAAGACACACCTTGTGGTAATTCGGAGTGGCATTTCAGGACACACAATGTCTGGGATTCACCTGAAAAACCACAGCCTCTAAGACGAAACACTTAAAGTCACATCGAGTGCCATGAATATGGGGCTTCCTCCCATTCCTCTCTACTCATGTTTATTTATATGTTCTGTAATTAAAATAAAAGTGAAAGGAAACACGTTCCCTCTCCCACGCAAGCATACGTGGAGGAGGCAATGAGTGCAGGGTCAGGGGGTTCCCCAGAACACTCTAGTCCTGCTTCAAGCATTCACTGCCACTTCTCTAGAGGCAGCGAGGAGACAAAGACAAACATCTTAGCAAGATATCCACGTGTGAGATGCAGAGCAAGCCCGCAAATGGATTTCCATTTTTTCATTTTAATTTTGGAGAGGGATGAAGAGTAAAATACAATCTGAGAATACTTTGCACTTCAATTCCGTTCTATTAAGCGATTTAGAGGAAGGTCTAATGTTCTCTGAGTGAAAGCCTCCATCTCTCTGCTCCCCCTCTGCTCCCTCTATGGAGTAGAAACGAGCTCTCATAATATGCTGCTTCTCCCCTGTCCATGCTGTCACCACATCAAGTCCAGGCCACAGAGGCTGGGCCCCCAAGCCTCACCTTGTCCTGCAGAGAGATTTGGGGAGCTCCAGTCCCCCATCTCACCCTCCTGATGTCTAAAGTGGGGACAATGGCACCACTAGCTTGTGGTGATGCTCCTGTGTCCGTGCTTGGTAAATAAAAGCTAGGTGACTGCTTGGTGATAGTTATTGGCTGTGGACCATGTTTCTGACCTTGATCGAGTAACTCCATATTTGCTAAGTGTTTTTTCTGCCAGGTCCCTGTAAGTCATGGGGAGGAACGGGCAGAAATCTTCCAGACTCTCTTACAGAAGGGAGGTCAGTAACACCCAAGTGAAATGGGGATTTACCAACACTTTTCGAAGGGTCTGGCTGACAGCCAACTCTTAAGAGAAAAGACCCTTACCCCTCTGCTTCCTCCAACCCCTCACACACTGACCCCTCCCTATTTCTCTGATTCAAGCCCTAGTGCCCTTCAAGACCACATCAAATCCCCATGACCCCAAATTCTGAAGCGCCCTTGACTCATGAAGGGGTCTCTGTGTCTTCTGCTTTGTGATGGCAAGTTCATGGGCTTCTGGTCTCTTCTGCCTTCTTGAGCTATGACCAAAATGGGCTATTTATGTTTCCAGAGGTGTCTGAAAGCTTAGACTTCTACTACCTGTTTCTAAGCTCTCCATCACAATGGTTCTCCCAGAATTACTTGCTAAGTTGTTTCAAGGAAAGAAGGCTTTCTTAAAACCAAGAAGTTTGAAGGCTGTGGTCATACTGAAGTGTTTACCTTCCCATACACACAAAGATGTTTTACCCTCGTTAAGCCTCAGGATCGGATGTTCTCCTTGAAGACAAGGGGCCTTTCCCTTTAACCTTGAATGGAAGTCACAATTCACAAGCTGGGTGTACACTATGTGCACGTGGGCAGAACCCATCTTCCACACTGAGTTTCTACCAAAGAACCGAGAAATAAGGCACAAGATGGCATTCTCCGCATAAACCTATAAAGACAAATGTTAAGGACAGTGCAGAGATAAACAGAAGTCACCTTAAAGAGAACAAAGGGTCTTCTGGCCAACATGCAGACCCCAGCTTCAGGTAAAGAAATGGACACAGCTGCAGAAAGAGTGAATCGACCAGAAGGCATGCTGGTCACGCAGAAGCCAGGCCTGCCCACGGGGCTCATACCCCCTACCATTGCATAACCACGGAGTCCCTTTGCTGAGATGGCAGATGTTCTCATCTGCCTCCTGAATGTGATCTGAATTCCAGTGTACACCAGCCTTCAGGGCAAAAACATCTTGATCAGCAAACGTGAGCATTCGCTTCATCTTACTGTCTCCACTAAGAAGTAGATTATCAGCTGCATTCTTATTTTCATTCGTAAGTGTAGCATAAGATGGCTTAATATTAGTTCATTGGAGCCTGATTAAAATAATAATAATAAAGCCAATGTCATAGCCCGAAACACTGAGGATCAGACTCTGGAATGTGGTAAGTCTTCCACGTACAACCAGCCTAGGGGGCGGTCCATCCCTCCTCCTGCTATCTCTAGGGCTCCTCTACAGACAAACATTTATTTGTGGCCAGGAATTTTAACTTACGTCACACTCACGGGTCATCTGGTCAACCCACAACAGTCCTCCCTGCCATCCACTGTCATCGCCCTGGTCCCCAGTCCTACCTCACCCGTGTCTGCTGCTATCCAACCTTTTTTCCATTCTCAGTGGTGCCCTGTCTCTTCCGATGGCCTTCTATCTGGTCTGTCTGCCTCCAGCGTCACAGTCTCCTCTCATCCAGTCTGTGCCCAATGCTCGCTTAACCTTGTCAACACGCTTGTTTGGTCCCCCCCATCCACAGAGGCGGCGAGACTCCTTAGCTGAGTCCTACTGCGTGGCCCACCCCAGCTCTTCCTCTTCATCCTACCACACACCTTGAGCTAAAGTCAAGTTTCTGGAACCACCTAGAACTCTATACCTACCCCCAAGGTCTGGCCTCTTCCTCAAGCTCATCTCTTGGCCCAAAAGCCCTTCCTTTCCATGGCATGTCAAAAGCTTCTCTGTTGACGGGTCTCAGCTCAAAGGAGATCTATCTGGGAAGTTTCTCTTGATGCCCCCCCACCGCCCCGCAAGCCCCTTCCATTACAAGTAACTTGTCTCTTCCAAATTCCCCTATTTAGGGATTCTGTTCTGAAGTACACTGAAGTCCCATAGACCTGCCTTGAAATCTCATTCCATCGCTCTCCCGCTTTGTAACATCTGCCTATTACTCTACCTCTCTGGCTTTCAGATTTCTCTGTGAAAAAGGAATGATATACTGTCACTCGAAAAATTGCAGTGAACATTAAATAAGACGAATGTTTGCAAAAAAACCTCCAGGTAGTCGTGGTGATGGTCAGCTCGATTCTCTTCTTTCTCACGTTCTGGAGGCTTCCCAGGTAGATATTCACCCCCCAGAGAGCACATGTTCCCTCGGGGGAGGGTGGAGCCTTGCCCATTTGGTTGCTTTGCTGCCTGAAGCACACAGAATAGGGCTTGTGCAGACAAGTATTTGTCATTCGCCAACCTGGGTGAGGTGTGAGTTTCAGGTAAGAGGAAATTCACGAAGATCCAGATTATGTCAAAAAATCAGTCGAGGGTGGTAGGGTCCTCTAGCCCAGTACATTTTTTTTTTAAAGTAACATTAAGAAATTGCTAATCACGTTAAGAGCATTTAAAGCAAATTTTAAAAACTACTTAAGATAAATACCTGCTCTTAATTTTCATCTATTTGCTGCCTCCTCTCACCTCCCCTCATTGAGATATAATTAGGCCCATTTCATAACTCCGATATAATTAGGCCCATTTTCATAACTCCAAAAATACATAAATTGTAATTCTGAAAAGGATACAAAAAATTAAGATGCTAAAATATACACAATTCTCAAAATAATTTGTAGGGCCATATGAGGAAGAAAACATTCTGGAATTGTTTTTTAAAACACCTTCTTTTGGGGCACCTGGCTGGCTCAGCGGGAGGGGCATGCGACTCTTGATCTTGAGGTATTGAGTTTGAGCCCCACTTTTGGTGCAGAGATTAAACCAAAACCAAAACAACAACAACAACAACAAAAAAAAAAACAAAAAACAAAAACCTTTCTTCACATGAGTCACTCCT
>NW_022632126.1:0-16651 GCF_010015895.1 Lontra canadensis | reverse complement strand
AAAGAAAGAAAAAGAATGAAAATCTCCTTCCTCTCATTTTCTGGTACTCTGATCTGGGAACTATTAGTTGGAGCAGCCGAGAGTTTTAATTGCCTGTTAATTGACAATGCATAGGGAGGGAAGTGATTGCTAAGGTAACCAGGTCCCAAGCCATATGGGGCTTTGCAGAGTCATTCCAACACCTTGAGCTACCCTTGGAAATGAACAGGCAGTCCTGTTAGGCCACTCCGTCTGTGGCAGAGCACCTGCTCCTAACGCTTACCCAGAAGAAGGCAGGGTCATGATCCAGGCCAAATGACATTTCTGGGTGATACTAAAAGAGAAGTTTGATGCTGAAATCTTATTAGGCATTGTGAAAAGACAAATTTCCGTCATTGAGCTCCTGTCATTCTGCTAAAACAATTTTAAGTGGAATGTCCCAGAAAAGTTTCAGCAGATAATCTGTAGCCACAAAGTGTGGGACCTGGAATTGCCCTTTGACACCAACATTTTCATTTGTCAGATGGAGAAAGAAATCAGCCCAGGTGGAGAAGAAAACTTCTTAAGGTCATATTTTAATTAATAGCAGGTTGGATTAGACCCTGGGTTTCACGGCTTCCAGGCAACAGTTTTCTTCAGCTCATCAAATGGCCTCTCACGTTATTGTTGTTGACTTAAAGAAGGAATTCCAGGCAATCTTCAAGATCAGTGTGGTAGAGCAATGACGAAGTGGGGCGTGGGATCTCTAGTTCCTCGACATTCCCACACATATAGGGTACTGTTCACTAAAAAGACCCTCCAATTCTGTCAGTTTACTAGTTGTCCCTATAAAAGGAGGAAGACTTAGACTCTGGTGCTCCTCAAAGTAAAAGTTAGGTTATTCCTTAACAAATCAACTTATTGACCTCTGGATATTGTGATAAAACCATCCTATTTAAAATCCAGTTTCCAAGCTATCCCTTCTTGCTCCCTAACCTCCTTTTTCTCTGCTCTCTTTTTTCATCCCATAATACTTGGGACTTTCTAACTTACCTCACATGATTTTTTTTTTAAGATTTTATTTATTTATTTGACAGACAGAGATCACAAGTAGGCAGAGAGGCAGGCAGAGAGAGAGGAGGAAGCAGGCTCCCCGCTAAGCAGAGAGCCCAATGCAGGGCTCGATCCCAGGACCCTGGGATCATGACCTGAGCCAAAGGCAGAGGCTTTAACCCACTGAGCCACCCAGGCGCCCCTCATGTAATTTTTTTATTAAGCTTATTTCATATTACCTGATTCCCGGATGACAATGTCAGCTCCACCAACAGTCTTTGCTCGGTTTACACGTGTATCCCAAAGACCCAGAGTAAATATTCAATAAATATTTTAAATAAGTGACAAAATAACAACAGGATCTACTACCTACTTTGAACAATGAGCACACTTTTATGGCAGTGTTTTTATATGCAAAATGGGCAGAATAATTCCAGCCTAACAAGGATGTTATATGGATCAAATGAAGTGCTATGAGAAAGTTATCTTACACAGTACTGGACCCCACAACAACTGTTTTCCCAGGAAACAGATTGATTGAAAAGTTGTCTTTCAGAAACATGAATTCTGAATGGGCATAACTGAATCCCTTCATGACTGTGTTGTAATGTATACTGCAAGTTAGCAATTATAGAATTTTACAGCCTGGTTTTCCACTTACATTTCTCATTTTGCAAATGATGACACACAGAAGAGAATGCTTGTGTAAAAAACTCGATTTACTGGGAGTATTTTTTTTTTTTTTAAGATTTATTTCTTTGAGAGAGAAGGAACATGTGCAGGGAGAGGGGCAGAGGGAGAAGGAGAGAAATCCCCAAGAAGACTCTCCACTAAGCACAGAGCCTGACATGGGGCTTGATCCCAGCACCCTGAGGTCATGACCTATGTCAGATGCTTAATAGGCTGAGCCACCCAGGTGCCCCCAAAAGAGTATTTATTAAAATGAAACTATTCATAGATATGAAAAATGCTTATAGTTTTTCTTTGAACCACTTCATAGTTTACAAATCCCTTTCATATCCATCATCTCATCCAATCCTGTTTGTCACCTGGCATGATGAGTGAAAACCCCTTCTGTACCTTCTCAGTTGTCTTTCCCATTTCATTCACTGTATGTTCCTATGATCCAGACATCAGCCTTCTTCTCACTCCCAGATCCTGATTTGTACTTGTGCTCTTCCTTTTTCCATATATACTTTTGCTCAGGTTCTCCCCTCTGATTGGAATGCCTTCTTCCTTCTGGTCCCCCAAATTGACCCTGAAGTTCGATCCATTTATCAAGGCCTAACTTGAGTCTCTTCCCTTCCAAAAGCTGCTCCAGGCCTTTTTAGCAGGTGTCTGTAAGGAAAGCTGTAGTTTTTGCCTCTTTCATATCTATTTTTTTCTTCTTATGGTACTAACAAACCTTCTTTTCCAAATGGTCCTAGTAGGACCATCAAATGCTCTGTGCAGTTTTTCCCCATCTCTGCCCACCCCCCCACCCAGGCTGTATGCTACCACCCAGGCAACACTGAAGTTGGACATATGAGCCAAGCCAAGCCAAACAGCTCTCCGCTGAGATTGTGGAATGGAGTCCTAGTGCAGAAGGCCATTCTGTTGTGAACTCCTGGGCCTTGAATTCTTTCAGTAGTATAATCCTAAAGATACTCTCCATTACCTTGGGCCACTAGGCTCCCAAGAGTTGCCTTCCTGTTCTTGTTTTTCCAAGACCTTTTCTCCTTCAATTCGGAGAACTATCCAGTTTGCCTCAATAAGTGATCCACTTTATTGATTAAAGGTTTTGTTGTGAGCAGCCAAGAAAACTGAACTGTTATATTCTCTCCAGTGGTCCCAAAGTTCTTTCTTGGTCAACTTATCATAATCACAACATTTCTGCTTTAGATAAAAGTGTCGAGATATGCTCCTACCTCTCTCATTGAACTATAAGTTCCCCACCAGGGTCTGTGTTCCCTTCAATTCCTACTGCTGTCACTAGTATACCTCAAAAAATGTTAATCCAAGTTGAGAAAACATACATTTTTTTTAGGTTGCCTAATGATTCAAATTTTCATACAACACTTAGTTTAAAAAAAAAACTAATTTTTTCTCAACTGCTTAGGATAATTGAATCTCAGAACTGGAAGAAACTTATAATTTTATCCATAGGACTTAATTCTTATGCCCCTATCACAACATCCATGTGAAAAATGAAGTAAAAATCAATACCATTGGAATATTGGTATGGGCAAAGTGATTGTCACCCCTTTCTAGGAGAGCTACTCTCTATCTCATTCCATCCTCCAGTGATCAAAAGACAAACTAGAGCCAGGATTAGTGTAGAATGAAGTGGAAAAGGGGTAGTGGTAGGGGGAGTGACAGGAATTTCGAGTCCTTGGAAAAAGCTGGATAGACCAGAGAAAGTTGTAGAATTAGTAAAAGCAGTGCCAAAACTTATGTGCTTGTAGGGCTTTCACTCTCATATCCATTTGAAGGTCTTTAGGACTGCGTCTGTGAGGTAAAATAAAAAGCAGGGCTCACTGCTTCAGATAGAGCCAAGAGTCTGGAGAGCCAGATTCCCCAGAGAGATTTCTAACTAGTCCTGGCAGAGACTGCCCTGCCTGTGCATCAGGGTAGAAAGCAGGATACGTTTAATGTTCTACTGGGATATCTCTGTCTTTTCTATTTCTTTCAACTTTATTTCATTTCAAGCTTCAGTTATCATCAGATGACATTTCTTTTTATTTTTCTTGGATTCTCCATTCTCTTGATTTATGAAATCTCAGATGTAGCCAATGTTTATTTTTCAAACACGCCACGGAAGCTTCATTATAAAATTTGATAAATTATGTCTCCCAACCTAACAAATAAGTCAATTTGTTAATTGGATTCAAAAATCATCCTTCATATATAAAATAGATTAATACATAAGATGTATATAATATTTTAAATAAAGAGATGTGCTATATCTATAATATATAAAGTAGTTAAATTTATCCCAAAATATATCCAGCATATCAAATATGGGAAGGCAGAAAGGAAAGAAAGAGAGGGGGATAAACAATATTTATTTTGTCTCTTATGTATGTGACACATCTTTATTTTACAAATGAGGAATTGACTGGTTATAAAGGAAGTTGAATGAACCCAGTTAACAGATGTTGTCTTACCCACTCATTTTTTAATAGACTTTTTTTTAATAAAAAGAAATGTTTATGATCATGAGTAAAACAAGAAAGGGAAATTGACTCCATGCCATTAACTCAAGAAATGATGGCCAAGGAGAGAAGCAAGTTTCTGGCAAAGCAAAGCACAGGATGGTGTAGGTCCTATCCCTGCCCCATTCCCCCAAATCAAAAAGTACTAAAGAAGGTACGTCAAGTCATAAAACCCTTCTCATTTCAAGGAGACAAACTGAGAGGGTGATGCGTCAGTACCGGGGAAGTTCATGGAAACAGCTTCTGTAGTGCTTGATGTACCTGCCATCACAGAGCTTCAACATATGCAGGAAGTGCTACCAAAGCCTTACAACCTTTCAGAAAAGACATGGTGTGGGGCAAGGTGGGGGGGCAGTTTGAGTAGGGGAATATGCCCTGCCTGGTTGGAGCAGACCTTCCTCCCCCATTAGGAAGAAATGAAGTCTGGAGGAGTCTTTCCTCTTTTCAGCCCTTTACCATTGCCTGTGAGTATCTGAAATAATATATAGAACCTATGGCTTCATTAATAAATTAATAGAACCTACGACTTCATTAACCAGTTAAAGTATCATCTGGAATCATTACTACAAAAAGGATCTGAATAACGTTTCTTGTGTGTTAGATCGACAAGAGTCAGCCCCTGGAGCAAAACTGCCCTTGCAAGAATGGCTTGAAAAATAAATTGTCCATGGGGGTAGCTGAAGATCAGATGCAGGCCAATGGGAGGCTGATGAGGACAAAATAAAGCGGTCTTGGTTCACTGCCCTCACACCCCAAAGTCAATTTACCAAGTTCTGTCATTTGAATGTATATATCCACCAAAAATACGGTAATGTCTATGCCTGTCAACCCCCCATTAACACAGTATATCATCAAACATTATGATCTTTGCCTTTTTCGTAAGTAAAAACTTATATTTCATTGTGTTTTCAAATCTTATGCCCTTTACATAAGTACTAAAAAAAAAAAAAAAGGACGTGGCGAACTTCATGTAAAAGATAATTTTGAGATGGGGGAGGTCTTTTTAAGCATGAAATAAAACCCAGAATCATAAAAGAGTGGCAAATTTGAGTATATCAAAATTAAAATGTCTGGGTGTGGAAAAAATAACGTAAGTAAGATTAAAAGCAAACAACAAGGAAAAATATTAGCAAAGCAAAATACCAAAGACCATTTTATTAATTTATAAAACTCTTATAAATTAGTAAGAAATATTAAATAGGAAATGGGGAGAAAGTAATAAAAATATTTCTAAATGCAAACTCAGCTTCTTTTCCTTTAACACTCAAATAATTTTACACCATTCTTGAATAAAAGTCAAAATCCTTGCTTACCATCCTATGCATGATCTGGCTCCCCTCCACCCCTCCAATTTCATTTTTCATCGTTCTCCCCCTTGCTTCCCCGTTCCAGATATATTGGCCTTATCCCAGTATTTCTTGATTTTTTCATGCATTCTCTCCCCTTGAAACACTCCCTCCTTCCTAAAAAGTAAAAATAAAATAAAATTCTTATCTTAACAGACATTCAAATTTTACCTTAAATGACATTTCCTTAGAGAAGCCTTTTCTGAGCACTGCAACCCCCCACCCCAAACTAGATGAAGTTCTCTATTATTTGGTCTCATATTTCCCTATCCTTATCCTTCACTGTATCTCACAGTCCACTGATCTCTATCTGTCCTGAATAATTTATGTCTCCTCCATAAGGAGGAGTCCCCTAGGGAAGTCCCCCAGGGAGCTGACCTGTCCATCTCCAGGACTTAGCGTATTGCCTAGCACAAAATACTTGAACAAAATACTTGCTAAGTGAAGGTTTGTTTTAATTTTCTCACTTCTCAGACCATTTTGGAAAACATTCCCCACATGACTCCTTTATGTTCTATTGCATTATCTCAGGTAATGATTGTCCTAGGATGGTGGGTAAGCAGCATCAACATTTCTGCTAACTTGTTAGAAATGCACATTCTTGGGCTCCAATCTAGACCTACTGAATCGGAAACTCTGGAGATGAGGCCAACAATCTGTGTTTGAATAAGCCTCCAAGTGATTCTGATGTGTACCAAAGTTTGAGAACCACTGTTCTCGGATATCTTCAGCTTCAGTAACCCACACACCCAAATCCCAAGTTGCTTAATCCCTCTTGTTTGTTTCTCATTCGTGTAACAGTCCAACATGGGTGCTCCACAAAGTCATTCAGGGACCAAGGCTGACCGAGACTGTGCCAACTTCAGCATGTGGCTTCCAGGGTTGCCCTCAACTTTGGGATCCAGTGGAGGCAGGAAAAACAAGATCATGGAGACCATGCCCAGCTTCGAGAACCATGGCCTGGAAGTGACCCATGGTACTTCTGCTCACATTCTACAGTTCACAACCAGTCATATGGCCCCATTTCTAAGTAAGGAGGCTGGGAAATATAGCCCTTTACTGGGCAGCTGGTCCTCAGCAATAATGCTGTCCCATGGAGGAGAATACAAACTTTTGATGGGCAGTCAGCCATCCCTGTCACAGTCTAGCATGAAAATGTCACTTGAAACTTACTTCCATAAGGAGAACAGTAATCCCTTGTCTCAGCAAAATCCTTGGGAGGTGGATTCTACATCTTTCATTCTAGTTTCTGTGGTGTGATTCACAGGTGCTAAAATGAGCCCAGGTCAACTGTTTCATCCATTTGGTGGGGTTTGCTCCATCTGACACACACTCCTGGCAATCGCTTAGTTCCTAAAGGGTTAGGAAGAAAATGGTTCATGCTGGTCAAGGTGGGGCAACAGGCCAGACATAGGTCTCCTTCCTCTTTTCCCCTTTCATCCAACACTCTGATCATAGGTAAACACACAGAAGTGCATTTGGTGTTTAAGTTTGTTTTTTGAATTTGTTTGTTTATTGTTTTGTTTAGTAATTACCAAAGTTCTGACATATATGCCCTAGGCACTAGGTTGAGAGATCATTTCAAAGGCCTGTCTGGTGTAGCTGTCTTCTCTTCTCTCAGAGAAGGCAGGTTCTCTCTCTCAAGCACTCTGTTTGTAGCTAGAAGGGGTGGGGAGGAGTGCAAGGAGAGGCCTATTACTTATAGGTGAGGACCAGACATTGGCTCAGGCCTGCTAAGTCTCTGTCTACTGCATGAATCTCATTATTATTATTATTCTTGAGAGAAAGAGGGGGAGAAAGAGAGAGAGGAGGGGCAGAGGGAGAGAGACAGAATCTCAAGCAGACTTCCTGCCAAGCCTGGAGCCCAACACACGGCTGGATCTTACAACCCCGAGATCACGATCTGAGCAAAATCACAAGTCAATGCTTAACTGACTGAACCAGCCAGATGCCTCTCATTAAACTTTTATTTTTATCAATTTATCAGTTTTATTAATCATTTCAGTAATCATCATTCTCTAAAAGTATTTATGTGTACACAAAAGCAAAGCCCTATTTTGGGACATTCATATGCAGAAGAATAAAGTTGGATCCCTACCTCAAACCACGTACAACGATTAACTCAAAAAGGATAATCAACTGAAATATAAGAGCTAAAGCCATAAAACTCTTTGAAGAAAACACAGAGGTAAGTTTTCATGACCTTAGATTAGGCAAAGATTCTTAGATATGCCACCAAGAGCAAAAAATAAATAAATAAATTCTACTTCTTCAAAATTAAAAATTTTTGCCTCAAAGGACATTATCAAGACAATAAAGAGAGACTTATAGGACAGGAGAAAATATTTACAAATCATATAACTGGTAAGGATCTAGTATTCAGAATTTATAAAGAACTCTAACAACTCAACAACAAAAGAACAACTAAACAAAAGATGAGCAAAGGACTTCAATAGGTATTTCTCAAAAGAGGATATATGCAATAGCCAACAAGCACATAAGAAGATGGTTATCATTGTAAGCCATTAGGGAATTGCAAATCAAAACTGCAGTGAGATACCATTTCATACCCACTAGCATGACTACGAGAAAAAAAAAAAAAAGGAAGAAAAATAGCAAGTGTTAGTGAAGATGTGAGGAAATTGAAACCTTCATACTCTACTAGTAGAAATGTTGGGGTCCATTATCAAAGGAACGAAACTGAGACAAAGTAAAAGTTATGCAAAGCTTTATTCTATTCCAAGCATTAGAAGTCAGACTGACATCCCAGGACTGCCTCCAAAGAGAGTGACGACTCCCAATTTTACAGGCTCAAGAATCGACTGACCGGTCAGGGCCACCTCTAAAGAGAGCAACCCCCCCCACCCCCCCCACCCTGCCTCACAGACTAACTTTTATAGAGTAAAGGCCATGTGGTTAAGCCTGGCCACACAGAGGTGGCCAATGAGATTGTAACATACACAGAAATTTGCATAGTCATGTAGGGCCACACGCAGGTGGCCAATTGAATTACAGTTTATCTTACAGTAGCTGTTTGAACTAGCCTATCACTCTGGTCAGAATTGGTGCCCAAGTTTGGTACCCAAAAGACAGGGTTTACTTTCTTTGGTGGTTAGGGAGATAGTATGTGTGCTTTTTACTGATTGGATGTCTCCACCTGGACTGACTCGTCCTTTTATTCTGGGCTCTGTTATTAGGAACTGGCCGACATATTTTACTGGTTTTCTGGGGGGCAGAGTCAATTTAAGTTTACTGCATAAACAACAAAACGGCTGTTTTACCGAGATGGAGTCTCTCCGGCTAAGTAGGCCCTTACAGGAACTTAAAATGGTGCAGCTGCTATAGAAAACAGTTTGATGGTTCCTCAAAAAGAAATTACCCTATAACCCAGCAGTTCGTTTCCTGGGTATATATCCAAAAGAACAGAAAAGAGACCCTCAAACACACACGTGTGCAGGCATATTGAGAGCAACACTACTTACAATAGCTAAATGGTGGAAACAACCCAAGTGTCCATCAACAGATAAAGAGATAAACACGTTATGGTATACACAAACAATGAAATATTATTCAGCCATAAAAAGGAATGAAGCACACTGATGCATGCTATGATGTGAATGAACCTCAAAAACTTTCTTAGTGAAAGAAGCAAGATATAAAAGGTTATATATTGTATGATTCTATTTACATGAAATATCCAGAATAAGTAAATCCATGCAGATAGCAAGTAGAATGGTAGTTGCCAGGATTTGGGGAGAGGACAGAATAGAATGGAGAGGAAGTGCTTAATGTGTGCCCAGTTTCCTTTTGGGGTGATGAAAATGTTTTAGAAGTAGAGAGATGTGGTAGTCCCTCAACCATGTGAATGTGCTAAATACCAATGAACCGTTTCCTTTAAAATGGTTGATTTCATGCTGTATGAATTTCTTCTCAATTTATATAAAAAAAAAACAACTGGGCCTTCATTCTAAAATCTCAACTACATTTTTAAAGGTTCCTAATTAATCATTGATTTTTAAAAAAATAACACTCAAAAGAAACAAACATCTTTTCAACACAATTGTCTGTGAGCCGGTACTCTAATCCCGGCTGTTGTAAATAAAGATCTTGGCACTAAAGAACTATAAGAAATATTTTCAAACACAAAAAAAATTACATTAACAAATTTGGATTCTAAAAAGTCACAGGCTGAAAATAATTTTCTTTGCGGGAAATGTAACAATGCTTAAAAAATAAACTTACAACTTATTATGAGATGCTGAGATACGCTGTGACCCTACCTTGCCAGTCTGACATTAATTAAGTTACTAGAAAATTATGAAAAACTAAGAAAAATCTATGACAGCAGCTGGTCCAGGACCATGTTTGGGCAGCAGAGGTTGATTATAAGCACAGAGAGAAATCTGAATTAATGGCGGTTTCTTGGAGGTCTGGGAAGTGCTTCTGAAGGACATCAGCATCAAAGTCTGTGCTCCTGGAGCAGCTCTGCAGTGACCGAGCACCTGAGCAGAGACTCGGGGGAACCAGATGTCTACTGTATGGGGAAGAGCAGCCAGTTCTCAGCTACTCCACCAGACCAAATGATTGGACATCATGATCAGTAATCCATCAGACATAATGATACCCAGGATTCAGACTCGAAAGGATGAAATTTACTGAAGCTTGATATTATCCTCAAATCCTATCGGCTCTCTGCAGGGATCCAATTCAGTTGGCTTCATGAGAGATGGAGATACAACATGACCGCAAAATTTCTGCAGGACATTCATTCTTACCTCCTCCTTGGATTTTTGAGCTTGGACTGATGGACTCTTTTTCACCACATTTATCCATTTCCACTTTCTTTCTCTCTTTTCTCCTTCTCCTTCCTTTTGTTCCACAGACAGTTGTGATGCCAAGGGCTAGAAGAAAATGTCCTCCAGTCCACAGACACCTTTCACAAAATCAGACCTGAGTAGGAAGTCAGGATATGTTTTAAACAATGCGGAACCAGTTGAGGGTCCCCCACCCCAACTAAGTCTAAGCTAACCATTAGCTATCAATTAGCTATCAATTATCATAGGATAATAAAGATAATCTCTGATGACTGATGAAGAAAACTCAAAAGTTACCACCAGAATTTATCTTGGGTTCTTGTTTTGATATATTCTTTCTCAAATGTTCAAAGCAATGACTTTTAGAGTCTGCCTTCCTGTAAGATCTGTGAGAAATATAAATGAGATGTGAAATGAAAACAGAGAAAGGTGAGAGGAAAAAAATAAGGTCTTGGACTAACCACAAATAGAATAATCAACTTCTCAGAGACTCAGAATGAATATTTTTTAGCTCCTGCCTTGAGCTGGGCAGTGAGCTAGGCACCTGGACTAGGTGGTACAAGGGGGATTAAAATGAAGAGGAAGGAATCATGGCCACTACTCTCCTCCAAGAGGTAGAACTTGAGCTGGAACTTAAAGAACATGACTTTGACAGTGGCAATGTGAAGCATGGTTCTGTCACACAAATCAGAAGTAAGCACATAATTCCTGGCACAATAGACTCTTAAAAATTGAAGTTTGCCCCTTGCTCATTCAGAGGTTGATTACCTAGTCTGTTTATAGTCTCTAGTCATCTTAGAGTTTAAGCTTTCTTTCACTGAGACCGATTTTCATCATTCCAAGTTTGTACATATTTTAGAAATTTTATACAGTCTTAAGTACTTTGCTGATTACAGCTAAAACTGATTCTCGCAGGCAACTAATTCATTCCTTCCTCTGTGTTTCCACAGTGCTCTGTTCACACCTTTATGGAGCTCAGATTACACTGTACATTAATTATATGTTCACTTTTCTAGCTCCTTCACTTGAATGAAAGCTCTCCATGGAATGTGATTATATCTTGTTGAGACAGGGAAACATAATGGTTAGGCATTTGGGCTCCCATCTTCTTCTCCCCAAGTTCAAATCCCTGCTCTATCATTTCTTAACTTGCTATATAACCTTGGACAAGTTTTTTGTTGACCTCTCTCTGTTTCAGTTTCTTCCTGTGCGTAATAATGAGCCTATCTCCTAAGGATGCATTGGGAGCATTAGATTAGATATGCAAGGTACTTTCTCCAGTACTTGGCACACAGGGGGTGATCGATAAATACAGACTCTCATCCTGTAGCCCACAGTTTCTGACTCACAGTGAGTATTTAATAAAGTTCACAGAAATAGTAAATGAATAAATTATTCTACCAGAGCTGCCTAGATTGGGGAATAGTTGTAGCCTACTTTCCCTGCCCAAATTTCCTACACATAAAAAGAGAAATCCCCTTTCAGACATCCCATGATGCCAGAGTGAGTCACTCATTTCCCTTTGGCTTGGTGGGGAAATGACAGTAACTGTTTCTTCCTCACCATGCCCAGAAACTCCAGACTCAGCTAAGAAATGAAGATAGGGAGCAGGAGTCCGAGGTACAGCTGAAAACAAAACAAAACAAAACAAAAAACCCCAACCATGGCCATTCAGTTCCCTGAAGGCTACTTCTGATCACCCTCATGCAAGAACGTCTGTGACCTGGGAAAAGAGTGTTGGAATCTCTGCACAAAAGCTCTCCCACAAGAGATGTTATTACTACAAGGTCTGATTTTGTGAATAAATATAGGTTATTGCCTGCTCCCAAGATAAGTTAATGTCCCTTTTTTTAAACAGTTTTTTTTTAAGATTTTATTTATTTATTTGACAGACAGAGATCACAGGTAGGCAGAGAGGCAGGCAGAGAGAGAGGGAGAAGCAGGCTCTCCGCTGAGCAGAGAGCCCAATTCAGGGCTCGATCCCAGGACCCTGGGATCATGACCTGAGCCAAAGGCAGAGGCTTTAACCTACTGAGCCACCCAGGTGCCCCAAGTTAATACCCCTTTTTTGTGCTCTCTCAATACCTCAATCATAGCAACTACTAGCCATGAGTAAGCATGAGGTAGGGTTGGGGGCAGGGCTAAATGTTTCATGTGTATTAACTCATTTAATCCACTCAACAGATCTATGAGGTTGGTGTTATGACCCCCATTTTACAGGTGAGAGGACTGCAACACAGTGAGTTGAAGTAACTTCCCCCAAATCACCCAGCTACCACACGGCAGAGCTGGCATGTGACCGGAGGCCACCTGCTGCCAGCGTTCCTGCACAACAGTACCTTAAACTGCTCTCCTGACTGCTTCCCTGTCACTCATTCGCCTGTTGTTTAGAAATCCTTCCATGACAGAATCATCTCCAATCAAACTGTGAGCCTCTTGAGGGCACGGCTCATAACCTCACTGATTCCCCAGCTCCTGTCATAGTACCCGGCACACCATACGTGTTTAAGGCATCTTGAATGAAGGAATAAGCACACTGAGGCAGCCTGCCTGCCAGAGGATGTTTGGTTGGATTTGAGTGAAGAGGAACCACATCTGCCTCAGGATCCTGAAACTGGTCAAGATCTCTTCCAGATCCAATGGCACTGAAATGGTGAAACTGCATGCCCCCTCTCCATACCCCTCAGCAAGACATTTCAAACAGGTCATCAGATAGGAACTATTTAACTTTCCTTTCCCCACACTGGCTTCAGACTTCCATAAGGAGCTTTCACGACAGGCTCTGAACACAGTTTCTTGGCTTATTCAGTGCCTCCTGATACGGCCAATTTCTCCATCTGCCTTGGAAACCGAGACTCCTAACATCTGCAAAACTCTCCCAATGGAAGCAGACCTCAGATACAGTATGTCCAAGAATTGGGATTGTGACATGGTCTCAAAAGAAGCCCTTGCAACATTTTTATCCCAAGCACTGAGCTGTCAAAGACAGGACTGGGCTCTTCTACTGAACTACCCTGTTGGCTAAAGATTTCAGTAAGAATTTAATGAGGATTAAGGATCCCAGGGTATTTTGCTAAGGAATGAAGCTTGTGTTGGAGCTCCTGGGTGGCTTACTCAGTTAAATGTTTGACTCTTGATTTTGGCTCAGGTTGTGAGCTTGGGGTTGTGAGATCAAGCCCCACATTGGGCTCCACGCTGGGGGTGGAGTCTACTTAAGATTCTCTCTCTCCCTCAGTAAAACAAACAAACAAACAAACAAATAATAAAGCTCATCTTGTAGCCAGGAATCTGAGAGTATATAGCAGCTTTTTGTGCACTGAAACTACACATTTTTTTAAAGATTCTATGTATTTATTTGACAGAGAGAGAGAGAGATCACAAGTAGGCAGAGCAACAGGCAGGGGGCGGGAAGTGGTGGGGGGAGTAGGCTCCCGGCTGAGCAGAGAGCCCAATGCGGGACTCGATTCCAGGACCCTGAGATCATGACCTGAGCCTAAGGCAGAGGCTTAACTCACTGAGCCATCCAGACACCCCTGAAACTACACATTTTTGACAACCTCCCTTATTTCCTTCTGAGAACTCTTACTGTCTCTGGTCAGGTTAAGGTTTCATTTCTTCTCAACTACCTATGACCACATGACTATTAAACAGCTCCCTTCCTCCAAAGAAAACACACACACACACACACACACACACACACACACATGAGTGCACTCATTCATTCACTCTATCATCTGTTTCAAAAACAGCTGCATCTAAAGATCACTCAAGTGATCAAGTGATGTTCATACAATTGTAAGTAAAATGATGAAGCCCAGCACAATATGCATCTTTGGGTAACTATATGAAGCATTTCTTTCATCAATTTTCATAGAATTGAGTTAGTTTAATGCACCATTCCCAGAAAGCATGTCAGTGTTATTTAATTTGTCAAGAAAAAATAAATATAACCGATTTACCTTTTTTTTTTTTCCTAATGTGCCCTTCTCCTCCATGGTTTACTGACAATAAAAAATGAAGATCATTCTTTCCTTTTACCTGGTATTACCAGCCTTCCTTTTCTCATCAAATATTTATTTACCCCAACATGCAGAGCACAGTATATACTGCACTGGTTCTATCCATTGTTCTGAATAGCCAACTTCGAAATAGTGCTAAAAAATGAATTTATATTAATAATGAATTGCAACTAATAGCCTATGGAGAAGTAGGACCTTAACAGGAAAATTTAGAAAAACTCATGAGACCATCTATACCAGTGGTTTTCTAAAATGTTCTTTAGCTTCAAAAAGTCTTCACATAAAATTTTAATTGGGAGCCCACTACATCAAATAAAAGTCATTTTCTAACTGAAGCAGCCGAAGTTAGAGTTTGTAGACTCTAACCCCTGCTTCCTGACTCATGGTCCTTGGCCTCAGTTTCCAACAAAATACCTAATTAAAATGAGCATTATTCCTCTCATGATTTGGAGAATATACCTATGATTCAGGATTTAATGGAGAATGTTTAGACTCCGAAATATTTCAAATGGGATGGGGTGGAACAGAGGTGAAAGAGTGTATTACTTAGATAGCACTGGGAAAAGTGGAATATTAATATTATATGAAGAAAATATAGAGCTGTAGCCCTACCATATACCGTATTCAAACATGGGCTCCACATAGACCACAGACCTAAATATAAAGTTGTCAGAGGAAAATATAGGATATCTTTGTGAAAATAGAGAAAGTCTTTTAAAGGAACATCCCAAAACACAAACCAGAAGGTTAAAAGTTGATGGATTTGACTCTACCAAAATTAAGAATTTTTGCTCAATAAAAGACATAATAGACACAGTCAAAGACAGGACAGGCTGGAAGAATATATTTACAACATATCTAACAGGCACAAGATGAATATCTGGGATGTGTAAGGAATTCCTCCAAACCAACAAAAAAAAAAAAGAGAAAGGAAAATAAATAGAAAAGTACTCGAGAGATATGAAAAGTTAATTTGTAAAAAGAATTTAAGAAGTATATGAAAAGATGCTAATAATCAGAGGGATGCAAATTAGAGCAACCCGATACCACTTCACACCATCATTATGGCAAAACAAGAAAGGAAGATAATACCAAATATTGACAAAACTACAAGGAGATGGGAACAATCTGGTACCGCTGCTTTGGGTATAAACCATACAGCTTTGTGGAAAGAAATCTGGAGATCCTTGGTCAAATCAGGAATGAATGTATTCTATAACCCAAGAATCCCGCCTGCTAAAGATTATGCCCAGATGATTTCTCCCATGAGTTCACTAAAGGACACACACAAAGAAGTTAACTGAGACATTGTGATATCACATATAGAAGTTAATTGGACCTGCAAGAAGGGAATAGGTGAGTAAAATTTCATATGCTTATACTCTGGAATACTGGGCCATGGTCAGAGTTAACTAAACATATAACCACATGAATAGACCTAAAAGCTTAATGTTGAATGAAGACGTATACATAAAACAGTATTTGCATGGTTAAAAACTCACCAAATATAGCAGAGTGATTACCTAAGGGAGAGAAAGAATTGGGAATGACAGGAGGAAAAATACATAGAACTGGGAATGACAGGAGGAAAAATACATAGTAACAGAACAAGGACAGTTGCACGAACTGATGACCCCAGTACTCTGGGAACCAATGAGTGTGATTAATATACCCTGGAGGAACAGAAAAGGAAACAGGAAGGACTGCTGTTGGAGAGGCCATGGGACATAGAGGCAAGTGACCCAGCCCCAGTGGGGGTGGGGGGCGAAGGCGTGGGTTGAGGCAGGAGACCTGGGTTCCATCCTGACTTGATCTGTCATCTATTGGTCACATGAGCCCGGGACATTCTTTGCTAGATTTCCTTTTTTCTCTTTGATAGTGTAAGATATTAGGCTGGGATTTGGAAGATCTTTTCCAGCTTTGTGCTTCATGTACTCTGTTTTTCCTGTCCCATCAATAACATCCATAATGTCATCAGCAACAATAAAACCATATCACCCATTTCAGAACATTTTTACTCACATTGAAAAATAATCTAACTTATGAAAAATGTCTTTTACTGAAGGTGCATTTTTATACACCTGGGTGACAGAGTGACATCATTTCTTTAAATGTGCTGTGTTTATCATCTTAAAGCAACAGTTTGCCTTTTCTTGGATCAATGAACAAAGGAAGACAGGAAAGAAAGAAAGGAAGAAAGGAAGAAAGGAAGCAAGAAAAAAGAAAGAAAGAAAGAAAGAAAGAAAGAAAGAAAGAAAGAAAGAAAG
>NW_022632125.1:0-16694 GCF_010015895.1 Lontra canadensis | reverse complement strand
GTTTTTGTTTGTCCTGGAAGCTTTTAATCTCTCCTTCTATTTTCAATGATAGCCTAGCTGGATATAGTATTCTTGGCTGCATGTTTTTCTCGTTTAGTACTCTGAATATATCATGCCAGCTCTTTCTGGCCTGCCAGGTCTCTGTGGATAAGTCTGCTGCCAATCTAATATTTTTACCATTGTATGTTACAGACTTCTTTTCCCGGGCTGCTTTCAGGATTTTCTCTTTGTCACTAAGACTTGTAAATTTGACTATTAGGTGACGGGGTGTGGACCTATTCTTATTGATTTTGAGGGGGGTTCTCTGAACCTCCTGGATTTTGATGCTTGTTCCCTTTGTCATATTGGGGAAATTCTCTCCAATAATTCTCTCCAATATACCTTCTGCTCCCCTCTCTCTTTCTTCTTCTTCTGGAATCCCAATTATTCTAATGTTGTTTTGTCTTATGGTGTCACTTATCTCTCAAATTCTCCCCTCGTGGTCCAGTAACTGTTTGTCCCTCTTTTGCTCAGCTTCTTTATTCTCTGTCATTTGGTCTTGTATATTGCTAATTCTTTCTTCTGCCTCATTTATCCTAGCAGTGAGAGCCTCCATTTTTGATTGCACCTCATTAATAGCTTTTTTGATTTCAACTTGGTTCGATTTTAGTTCTTTTATTTCTCCAGAAAGGGCTTTTATATCTCCCGAGAGGGTTTCTCTAATATCTTCCATGCCTTTTTCAAGTCCGGCTAGAACCTTGAGAATCATCATTCTGAACTCTAGATCTGACATATTACCAATGTCTGTATTGATTAGGTCCCTAGCCTTTAGTACTGCCTCTTGTTCTTTTTTTTTTGTGGCGAATTTTTACGCCTTGTCATTTTGTCCAGATAAGAGTATATGAAGGAGAAAGTAAAATACTAAACGGGTGGCAAAGACCCCAGGAAAATATCCTTTTACCAAATCAGAAGAGATCCCAAATTGTGAGGGGGGAGAAAGGGGATAAAAAGAGGTTCAGAAAGAAAAAAAAAAAAAAGAAAGAAACAATTAAAAAAAGAAAACAAATAAAGAAAAAATATAAAAAAGAAAAGAATATATATATATAATATTTATACATATTATATATTATATATATTATATATATACATATTATATATATATATATATATATATAACTAGTTAAAAATGTTAAAAAAGAAAAGGGTAAAAGTTAAAAAAAATTAGTAGAAGAAGAGTGAAAAAAAATTGAAAAAGAAAAAAAGATTAAATTAACTGCAAGGCTAAAGAATCATGGGGAGAAAGCCATGAGTTCTGTGCTTTGCTTTCTCCTCCTCTGGAATTCCGCTGCTCTCCTTAGTATTGAAACTGCACTCCTTGGTAGGTGAACTTGCTCCTGGCTGGATTTCTTGTTGATCTTCTGGGGGAGGGGCCTGTTGTAGTAATTCTTCAGTGTCTTTGCCCCAGGTGGAGTTGCACCGCCCTGACCAGGGGCCGGGCTGAGTAATCCGCTCGGGTTTGCTTTCCGGAGCTTTTGTTCCCTGAGTGCTTTCCATAGAGTTCCGGAGGACAGGAATGAAAATGGCGGCCTCCCAGTCTCTGGCCCAGAGGAGCGGAGAGCTCGGGGCCCCACTCCTCAGTGCACCCTCAGAGAATAGCGCCCAATTACTCCCGTCTCCCTGTCCTCTGGCCGCGTTCTGAGCTCACCGAGCCTACGACCGGTCAAGGTAACCCCTAGCTGTGAGCTCACTCCTTGGCTCTGTCTCTGTAGCTGGCTTCCCCGTTCTAATACCTGTAAGCTCTGCGACACTCAGACACCCCTGATCCTTCTGTGACCCTGTGGGACCTGAGGCCACGCTGACCTCGTGTGGGCTTCACCCCGGTTAAGCCTCTGGAACGATGTCCCTCAGCGGAACAGACTTCTAAAAGTCCTGATTTTGTGCTCCATTGCTCCGCCGCTTGCTGGGACCGGCCCCTCCCTCCGCGGTCTATCTTCCCATCGCTTTGGATTCACTTCTCTGCCAGTCCTACCTTTCAGAAAGTGGTTGATTTTCAGTTTCTAGAATTGCTGTTCTTCTTCTCTTCGATCTCCCGTTGGACTTGTAGGTGTTTGCAATCTTTAGATAAGCTATCTAGCTGATCTCCTGCTACCTGAAGTAGTCTCAGCCTGCTACTTCTCTGCCATCTTGACTATTCCCCGGCTGTTATGGTTTTAGTTTGCAGGAGAAATTGGTTTTTCAAGATTTTATAGAGGATTTTGACATGGAGAGAGGTTGAGGAATGGTGGCTTTGAACACTGAACAGTGTTCAGAGATTAGGAAGAGGGTGAGTCAGAGAAGGATGGTCAGAACATCTCAGCACAGAGATGACCCTTCTTCCCCTGCCTAGAATATCAGCGCATCTACCATTAAAGAGTAAAATTCACTGGGTATTCATTTGCTCTAGATTTTCCCATGAGTGAACTGATTTAATCCTCAAAACAAAATGAGATAGGTACTAATTTTACCTGTGGATGAAGGAACATGAGGAGGCTAACAAACTCTCCCCAAAATCCCAGATAATGAGTGACAGACAGCAATTTAAACCCATGTAGCCACAACGATGGTCTCTGTTCTATGCCTCCAGGCTACAGTTGCTGCCTTTCTTTCAAGGCAGGAGAAAACCGAAATTTACTTTCTGGAGAAACTTGCAAACATGAGATTCCAGGGTGCCTTGGTGGCTCAGTGGGTTGAGCCTCTAACTTCGGCTCAGGTCATGATCTTGGGATCCTGGGATTGAGCCCCGCATTAGGCTCTCTGCTCAGCAGGGAGCCTGCTCCCCCCTTTTTTGCCTGCCTTTCTGCCTACTTGTGATCTCTCTCTCTCTCTCTGACCCATAAATATATAAAATAGTTTAAAAAAATGAGATTCTGCACACAATGTGTACAAGTGTCTGGGGAAGGGGTGGTAGGAAGCAAAGGATGACATTTAACTTACTACAAATGGAAGAGCTCACCAGCCCCCTTGCTGGGGAGAGGTTGGAGACTTGGACAAGAGGGAAGGGAAGGACTTCATGAGACATGAGTTGGGAATTACACATATCTTAGGAGGTGTGGGGTAGGAGAAAACCAGAAGCCAATTTGAAGGTTTGGATGACTGAGGCTCCTCAGGACTTTGGAGCAGTGGCAGTACCCATACATACACTGAGCTTCTGCTTTAGGACAGAGGTCGATACCTGACATCACACCCAAAAGATGTTTGAATTGCAATTAAATAGATGCGGAGACACTCGGTTGTTGAAACTTTCTACAAAATGGGAAAAATTATGATGATAAAAATCAAACCATACTGAATATGTTAGCTGGGACCACAGAACAATAATGTACATGGAAAGTATAAAAGTACTACAAGAAAAGAATTTCAAATCTGAATAGAATAAGACAATTGGAGGATAACAATGTTCCCCTATGGCTCACCACCAAATCCAAAAGACAGAAAACAGCAACAACCAGGGCACCTGGGTGGCTCAGTCATTTAAACACCCGACTCTTGATTTCAGCTCAGGTCATGATCTCAGAGTCCTGAGCTCAAGCCCCACATCAGCCCCCCACATTGGCATGGAGCCTGGTTAAGATTCTCTCTCTGCTATCCCTTGCCCAGCCCCCTTCTAAAAAAATCAAGAGCAGCAGCAGCAACAATAAATCTAAACAAATACACCCAGTAATTCTGATTTTACACGACAGAACATTTTCAAAAATGACAGGTGACTCTTTGTTTTGCTTCTAGAAAGAGCTGCCTCGTCCAGTGAGCAACTGCGGTCATCTACCGGGGATAAATCTGTAATGCCAATAAAATCATTTGACCTCTTTCAGGATAATGTAAAATGAGAATATCACGTCCCCAAATTATTATCATAGTAAGACAATTTATGAAAAGTGGCTGACAGGGGCGCCTGGGTGGCTCAGTGTGTTAAAGCCTCTGCTTTCAGCTCAGGTCATGATCTCAGGGTTCTGGGATCGAGCCCCATATCGGGCTCTCTGCTCAGCAGGGAGCCTGCTTCCTCCCCCTTCTCTGCCTGCTTCTCTGTCTACTTGTGATCTCTCTCTGTCAAATAAATAAATAAAATATTTTTTTAAAAAAAGTGGCTGACAGAAAATCTGGTATATAGTAAGCACAATGTAAACACTCCTCCCATCTCCTTTACTACATATTCTTGATACCAAATGCAGGTGCTCTAACATTTGTGATGTTTTTCATGATCTGTCAGAAGTCCAAATCCTCCCTCTTTTTTCTATTAACTTAAACTTTGATTGGAATCAATTAGACATGAGAAGACTTAGGATCATTTAAGGTGAATTTAAAGCAAATTCTGTACAAATTTCAATCACAACTGAAACCCATTATGGAATTATATTCTGAGACTGGAGAAAAAAATTACATGGTATAGAAAAAAAATATATATATATATACATATATACAATATATGCACATATAGTATAAATAATAATCAATGTGGCATAGGAATATCAATTTAAGGAAAAATTGATAATCTATGGTAAAAAAAAAGCTGCTTTATTGGAACATGTGAGCTAATGTGCTTATATGGACTCTTAATTTCTCACAACATTCTAAATACTAGGAAACTATGAGATCTAATATTTTGAGGGTAGAAAGTTTAATAAGAGAGGTTCTCTAATCAGATCCACCTGTTTCCTTATTTATTTATTTACTTTTGGTTAGTACTTGCACTGTTCAGCTTGACTTTGTGACTTCTTTGAAGCACCAGAGTTCACTTTCTCAAGACTAAACACAGAGAATCTTGTTTTGTTTATGTATTTCTGTAAGTTTTAATGCAATAAAGAAATCTCACTTTATTCATAGTACTTGGGGAAAATGAGGACTTCCTCAAAAGGTACAATTAAAAACTCAATTATTCTTGATTGATTCTCTCTGTTCTTTGGAACCCCAGCTTCTGCATTAAGAAAGTGGTACTCCAAATGTTTTTATTGAAAGGCCATTAGATAATTTCTACTCCCAAATTGGATAGACACTGACTGTGTGACTGGATGAAGCCAACATTTCATGACTTATAAAATAAGGGGATTCTACTACACCACTCACCAAACTTCCAGCTCCAGAATGGGATTTTAGATTATCAGCTACTATCTAAATACAATGTTGCCATGGCATCTCTTCCATTCTGCTGGTGTGATTATATATTGCTACAACACTTTAGAAATCAATTTGGCATTACCTCGTATAGTTGAAGACACACATACACTATGACTCAGCAATCCATTGTCTAGAAAAACTCCTCTAAATGTGAATCTGGAGACTCCTACCAGAATGCTCAGATCAGTGACATGTTATAACCCGAAGTTAAAAACAACCCAATTCTCCCTAAGGAGGGTAACGGATCAAGAGTTTTCATAGAGGACTGAAAGATAATGAGTCACACTTGGATACATCAATATGACCCAACTGCAAAACATAATATTTAAAGAAGTGGGCGCCTGGGTGGCTCAGTTGTTGAGCAGCTGCCTTCAGCTGAGGTCATGATCCCAGGGTCCTGGGATCAAGGCCCACATCAGGCTCTCTGCTAGGCTCCCCTTGCTTGTGTTCCCTCTCTCTGTCTCTCTCTGTCAAATAAATAAATAAAATCTTAAAAAAAAAAAAAAAAGGAAGAGACAAGTCAGGTAACAGCCTGATCCTATGTCAATAAAGACAGAAAAAATGAGTATTATTTAGGGCACACATATATGTGATAAGCCATAACCAAAACCAAAGAATATACTAACACAATTTTTTAAAAATGTAATTCCAGGTGGAGAGAAGGGGATGTGACTAAAGACGAATACACGGGGGGCTTCTAACTTTTAATTCTTAAGCTGGCTAGCAGGTACAGAGGCCAGCATTATATTATTCATTAAATCATACCTAAATGTCATATACACACTCTTGTATGTAATTATGAATGCATTATTTTTTAAAGCTTAAGAAATATCTCTCAGATGGCTAAATCATTGCTGTTGTTTATGCTGAAGGTAGAAATCCCAGGAAAACACGTGACTAAGAGGCACCTGGGTGGCTCAGTGGGTTAAGCATCTGCCTTCAGCTCAGGTCATGATCTCAGGGTCCTGGGATCGATGTCAGGCCCCCTGCTCAGCACGGAGCCTGCTTCTCCCTCTCCCTCTGTCCCTCCCCACTACTCATTCACTCCCTCTCTCTCTCTCTCTCTCTAATAAATAAGTTAATCTTAAAAAAAAGAAAGAAAACATATGGCTGGTATTTGCAGAATCATCTTTATCCCGAAAATAATGAGGACAGTCACCTCCTAGGTTCTTTCTGTCGAGGTGGCCTTAGATCCACAATCCCTTCCCGTGGCTTCATTTTTGCCTTTGGCCCTGGTGGCCATCAGAAGGACACTCCGTCTCCTCGCCACTGGTTTCGAGGGCTTTGAAGTCCACATTCCTAATCATCACCCTTGTTGGTTTACCTAAAGTGCTTACCTGCCGGTGACAGCAAGGTAATCCTCATTGCAGCAGTTCAGCCACCGAGAGCCCAGCCACTGGCCTGCTCTGCTACCCAGCCGGCCTCCCTCTGCCGGCGGCCACGTGAGCGGGTCAGTCAGGCTCTCAGTTTCCCTTCTTAATCCATACCCGGTGTCACTGAGAAATCCCAGTGCTAACTCTCAAACAGCGCTCATCGTCTGGAAGATAATTTTGAAAGTCTTACTGCAGGGCAGCGAGAGGCCAGAAGTGCCGACAAAAGCCTTCATTCTGAGTGACATTTGAACCCCCCTCTGCTCCATATGCTCTGGTGAGGTGTCCCAGGCAATTAGTGATAGCTATTCAGAGCTCCCCCGAGTACAGATCATAGGAGGTAGCTTGTAACAAGAAATGTGAGCTAACAATTCATTATGAGCTCGAGAAAAGCCCTGCAAGCTAAGAAACCTTTCCCCCCCCCCCACAGATACCATGTCAGACTTAATACTGTGTCAGAACTGTTGTCCTTAAGGACTGAACAAATCTTGATCACAAAGGAGGTCACCATTAGCAACACTGTCATGAAGGATAGTTAAAAGAAATATTAAGACACAAGCAGAAAAGGATCAGGAGTAGGTTGAAAATGTGAGTTAGCTCTTATATTCAAACCATAATCAAAATCTTAAAATATATGTATTACATTTTTACACCAATAGGGATTTTGCTTTTCAGAAAGGCAAAGTTTTGATGCATTCTATGATTGGGGAAAATACAAATATTACAACGAATCTAGAGCAGGGTCATTCAAAAAGGCTTAAGCGAGCAGTGCTCAGGCAACACGGAGTCTCTTGCCCCAGTGAGACATGAGGCCAGAGAGATGGGTCAGAACTAGGCGGCAGAAATCCACAAGGGTCACAGAAACAATGAATTCCAGGAAGCAGCAGAAAAATGAGGAAATCTACCATTAGATAGGTCTCTAATTTCCATTTACCTTAATTTGTGAAGACTGGTTTCAGCCAGACAAATACTCTCCTGGAGAAAGATGATTAAAGGAGAATCCATGTGGAATATTTTCTGCCTGTCCTGCCATTTGTCAACATTCACGTTGTTAAGAGACAAAAAGGGCAGATGGGATTTCATTCAGGCTAATGCAGTAGAGGGAACATTCATTAATGAAGAACGTTTGAAAGAAAAGGAAGGGAGCCTGGGTTTCATAGAGGCAGGTCAACAAGACAGTCCTCCAGGAGTCCGACCGGAGTCGTGAGAAAGGAGAGGAAGGGGCTTAGCAGGGAAAACGCAGGTTTGGAGGAGATTTCAGAATTGCAGCCACTTCCCGGGACCACAGGGCTCAGATCAAGTTCAGCAACACCCATGGTGACAACAAAATAATGTTGAAGATAACTGAATCCTCACTCTGAAGGGAAAGCTGCAACCTAGCAAGCCCATGGTTTGTTCTGCACCGTAAATATGTAAAATGTGCTCCGTGCTTCTGCTACTCTTCACCGGGTCACATCCTGTCTTAATGCCTGTGACCAGAACTCTCTCAGGGGCCCGAGTCACACATGTGCTGCTCCTGAAGTTTGCCTCCCAAAAGCCAGAAACGCACCGGGCAGAGCCTACCCAGCCCTCGACTGACACGTGCTGTGGATCGGAGTACGTGTGTGCTGCTGGGAGTCACTAAGACGCGCAGGCGGGTCAGGACCATAAAAACAAGCCAAGGGACAATAACTCCTCAACTCTCATTCTAGCAGCATGTGCCTAGTGGCCTGAATATTGCCTGGACCCCACCGCTGGGGTATACACACGCAGGGTCCCCAGAGCATGACCTGCCTAAATAAGCCCTTCTGGCAACTCTCTTCAGGCAGGGTTTTCCCTAAGCGATCGAGCTGCATGTCTTTTGTAGAACATTCTTCAAATTGCTATGCTCACTTTTTTATTGATCCATCATTGGAAACAAAACAGAGGGGTTAAAGGCTGAAATGGCTTAGCTGACTTCTCTCAACGTAACTATATCTTGAAGAAGACCATTCACTTTTCTTTTTTAACTATGTGAAAGCAACTTTATTATCTTTTTAAGATTTTATTTACTTGTTTGACAGAGAGGGAGTATAAGTGGGGGGAGGAGGGGCAGAGGGCGAGGGAGATGCAGATTCCACACTGAGCAGGGAGCCTGATGGGGGGATGGATCTCAGGACACTGAGATCATGACCTGAGCTGAAGGCAGAAGCTTAACCCACCGAGCCACCCAGGCGCCCCAGGAAGGCCTTCACTTATTAGAAAAGAGTGAATATGTGGGCAGGCAGGTGTTCAAACAAAGGAAAATTTACTGCAAGTGGATCCTTTGGGACCTTGAGATTATTCACTTGAGTCAAATTCATCCAATGTATATAGGTTAAATCCATCTGCCAAGAAAACTTTAAAAAATAAACAAAAAAAGGTAAAACATACTGCTGATTTAAAAGTGAGCATTGTAGTAGAAGAAAGAGTAACAGTAATATTCTTCTGGGCTCGTTTTAAGAAATACATATCAACAATCAAGCGAAAATCCTTCATTTTGGGTTAGGCTGTAACTATGCCACTGTATTTTTCAGTGCGTGCAAGTTTAAAAGAAGGTCTTTTTATCCTCAAATTCCTTAGTCTCTGAGACCCAAGGTAACCAAGGTACACATCTCATGTGTTCATGACATGCGTTCACCTTTGTGGATGTCTTCAGTCTCACATCAGAAAGAATTCTTATTTCTTACTACACGGGATACGTTACCGGTTATTAGCACAGTTTAACTTCAGACCAATTGATTCATTCTTCTGACACACTCACAGAGGTTCTATCAATCTAGAAAGCTTAGTCCTAAAAAGAACAAGCCAATGGATAAAAGCACACTGAAACTTCCACCATCCATGGTCAAGTTCTTAATGATTTCCTGGATATTTTTTTTTCTCCGCACAGAAGTGTCAGTGGATGGCCGCCAATAGTCGGCAAAGCACAAAGGACTTTGATTTACCTGTTCAAATATGACCTAATTATTCTTGACATTGTCAGAAAATTTCTTTCATAATGCTCTTAAACAGTGCAGCTTATGTTAAAACACATGTAAGGCAAATCACTTTCCACTCATGTATTATTATTATACAAATCTTATCATGACTGAAAATATTTGACAAAATGCCATTGAGCAGTGCTTCGCATTTTAAATATTCTGAATGTGCTCCTGAATAAGGCTGCAGGTCCAATGCCCTTTCTCGATGCCAGATCTTTAAATTTTGTGATTTAATTTTAAATCCCTGTCTTTAGATTATTTTTTATACGGTATGATAATTCCAACTGACAAATTCCTCGGAAGCACAGAAACGCAGAAGAAAGTTAAAAATCACAAAATGTAATCCTTTGCAATAATTTATAACATTGTATCTTTTTATTTTGAAATGATTCTCAACTTACAGAAAACCGTAAACACATTACAAAAAAAAATTTCCATGGATCCCTTACCCTGATGCCTGAAATGGAAACATTTTATCACACTACCACATTTGTTTTGTTTTGTTTTGTTTTATATTTACTTATTTCCTTTTAGAGAGAGAGAAAGACAGAGACCACAACGGGGAGGGGCAGAGGGAGAGAGAGAGAGGGAAGCAGACTCCCTGCTGAGTGTGGAGTGGGGGGTGGGGGATCCCATGGCTCCTTGATCATGACCTGAGCCAAACCAACACGAGTCAGACACTTGAACTTTGTTACCCTTGGGGCCCCTCCACATTTGCTTTTTCATTCTCTTTCCCATCTATTTCCTTCTTTCCCTCTTTCTTTCCTCCTTCTTTCCTTCCCTCCTTCCTTTCTCCCTCTCTCTGTCCCTCATTAATCATTCCTGAAATTAATTAGCAATTTTCATTAATCTTTTCAAAGGAACTAAAGCTTTGGCACTATTATGGTTCTGTAATGTTTCTTTGATTTCTTTTTCATCGATTATCTTTCCTCTGCCTTTGGCTTTATTGGATTCTTCATTTTCTAATTTCTTTTATTTTAAGATTTTATTTATTTATTTGACAGAGATCACAAGCAGGCAGAGAGGCAGGCAGAGAGAGAGGGGGAAGCAGGCTCCCTGCTGAGCAGAGAGCCCGATGTGGGGCTTGATCCCAGGACCCTGGGATCATGACCTGAGCTGAAGGCAGAGGCTTTAACCCACTGAGCCATCCAGGCGCCCCCACTTTCTAGTCTCTTAACCTGTCTGCTTAGCTCACAAGTTTTCGCCCTCTATTTTATGTTATTATGAGCAATTAAGGTCATAAATTTCTCTCTATGGACAATTTCAGAAAATTTCTGATATTACATCTTTAATGTTTTAGTTTCATTTAATTATTTCCATTATTCTTGTTTGATTCATAGGTCACAGAATCAGGGGTTTTTGGTTTTCCAAGGCTCTTCCTTATTGTACTGTGACTTAACTACATTTTGTTTGAAGATGGTACCAAAAGTGATACTTGATCTGTGAAATTTACTGTTACTCTGGTACTTGTATTTAATTGATTTTGTGGATGATTGCTCAATTTTTAAAATATATATTATCTAGTTGTTGGGTGCAGTAATCAAAAGTATCAATCCTGTAGTTCAAACTGGCAATACAAATACCAAATATTTATGTCTGCTTTATATATTTAGTATTAAGAGGCATTGTGAAACACAATTATGATGGTGAATGATGGAATTCAATTCCCTTAAAATGTTATCAATTTCTGCTTTGTCTATTTTGAAATTACTAGACAAAAGTTATGACTTTGTTATATTTCTTGAAAATTGATTTTTTAAAAGTATATTATCTCGGGGCACAGGGGTGGCTCAGCCAGTTGTGTCTACCTTTGGCTCAGGTCATGATCTCAGGGTCCTAGGATCAAGCCCACGTCAGACTCTCTGTTCAGTGGGAAGCCTTCTTCTCCCATTCACCCACTCTCCATGCTTTCCCTTTCTTTCTCTCAAATAAATAAAATCTTTTTTAATAAAAGTATATTGCCTTTATCACTGAGAATCACATGCAAACGTAACTAATACTGTACCCAGCATTTGCCATGGTGCTATAATACGTCGGGATTCTTTGCCTTTAGACTTCAGACCAGATATGACATACCCCTAGAATAGGAGACAACATTCCAATAGGTATAGGTTCACTTAGTATTTTTGCATTGTATTTTCATAATTGAGATGTGCCTAAATTTATCCTTCATTTGTCTGTCTAGTCTTAGTATAATTTAAAAAATGACCTAACGAAATGATTTAAAATGTCTCTTCCCTTTTGCTTTGCTCTAAAATAGTCTGGGTAATAGAGAACAACATACCATTTCTTTGAAATTTAAACTTTGGGGGTGCCTGGGTGGCTCAGTGGGTTAAGCCTCTACCTTTGGCTCAGGTCATGATCCCAGGGACTTGGGATCGAGCCCCGCATCGGGCTCTCTGCTCAGCAGGAAGCCTGCTTCCCCATCTCTCTCTGCTTGCTTCTCTACCTACTTGTGATCTCTGTTTGTCAAATAAATAAATAAAATCTTTAAAATTAAAAAAAAAGAAATTTAAACTTTGACTATATATAGAGAGAGTCTTGGTGTTGTCTGATACAAAAAGCCCTGGATGGCTACATGTAGATTTATCACCATCCATACCTTCTACCTTCCCAATTCTGGAAGAGTTTATAAAAAAAAAAAAATTGCGATGATCCATATCACTATTCCTTGTGTGTTTATGTGTTTTCTGAAATCAATAATTTTTTCCAGTTATTTACACATTTTAAGTTCTTAGGTTGCAATTATTTTTTTCTGATTTTAACTTTCTCCTCCATCATTTTCTTTGAAAACACATTTTTTTTGGTAGAATCAATAATTATTTGCATTTAACTCAATGCATTTTGGGGAACTGACTACAATTTTTTTTCCTCATAATTTCTGTTTGCATCTCTTTGTCATCTTGTTACAATACAAGGTCAAATGACTATTTGAGAAAAGTGCATGGAGGATGAACTGCCTGTCTTTATATATCCAAAAATATATAAGTTCTGCCATTTACCTCAAGAATAGTTTAGAAACTCCTTTCTCTGTTCTGGGAAGCTCGCTGCCATAGTGAAAGCAGAGTCCTGTGGCCCAACTGGATGGTCGGGTCCCAGCTCTAATCGTCTCTGGTGCTGGGGTCTTGTATTACTCAAATGACATGTCTGGGCCTCACTTTTTTTGTCTCCAACACAGCAATATTCATTGAATCTAATTCATATCAGTTGGGAGGAGTATGAATATCCCTTTGAGCTCATGTACAGTGAGTCATCATTTAGCTTACTGAACTCCTCATTTCGTCTCTTAAATATTGTGAACTTGGGCGATTATCTAGATTTTGCTTGCTTCTGGGAATACTCAGTGAAAAGAGTCCCAGAATTAAGAAGTGATCATCCAAATGCATGGAAACTAAAGGTACGAGCTTCAGAATTACATAGTAATAGTACAACTGAGGTTTAGTTGATTGTCCAGTGATGATAAAATATCAAGTTCCAAGTTCTTATTTTGAGTCATATTCTTGCTATTGTAAAGTATCACGTAATATTTTTTGATACAGTATGATATAAGGATTTCACTGAGTCCTGACAATGTTTTCTACCACCATTTTTCTAGATTCCCTATATATAATATTTAACTGGGAAAGATGGATAACCAATATTACATGGTCAATGAAAGAGATCTCTCCTTTAAAAAAAAAAAGACAAAATACAAAAAACAAAACAAAACAAAAAACGCTTCCCACAGAATGCATGGATTATCAACATACTTATTAGGTACTCTGTGTATCAGTGCTTCCCCTGACCAGCTTACAGTTAGTTTAAGACTCCAATTTAAGGAAATTCCCTGAACACTAGCATTCATTCAAGGTCTGCTGCTTTTGCCATTAAACTTCAACAAACACGAATAAGGTGGCATTACCTATTAAAAAGACTTATTTTCCTAGCTGGATAACGTGCAGTTAGAAAATACATAATCTAGTTTATTTCAACAACTTTTAATAGAGTGATGTTGTGAAAGGGAATGAGTTAGAGCCCGGAAATAGAGGGTGGGGAAAAAAACGCAGAGGCTTCTAGAAAGACTGGTGCTAGGTAAATTAAATCACTAATAAAATTACTCTGTTGATTCAATTTTCCTTGCACATTATGTACAGATGGCTTTCCAATTTTATTAATGAGAAGAATATTTAGATTGTACCTAAGAATGTGTCCCAAATTATTTGCCATTTGGTATACGTTAGGAAATACAGCAAAAATGGTGAACAAGACAACGTGATGGACTAGAATATGTTAACTATGCTGGTATTCATTTCCTTTCTGCTGTGCATTGGAAGGAAAAAAACAAACAGAAAGGGTCTGTTTGTTTAGCTCTTAAGTACAATCATTTCCATACAAAGGGGACATCCTAAGGGAGGACTCCATATTTCAAGATTACATTCTTTTATGCATTTAGAAGTTGGCACCCACAGAATCACTGCATTAAACAGCTTATGCCTTTATTATAATCAGTTGCATTCAGTTTAAAATTCCTAAACCAACGTGAAAAAAAGTGACTCGAAGGGGAAATGTGTCACGTCTCACTCTTTCTGGGGGCCATAAATCAGTACAGTTGGAAGACTGATTTTCTCATCTGGGTTTTGCAAAACCTTGCAAAGAAATATAATATGGAATATGTCAAGAAGTTAAGAGGCCATTTCCTCATTTCGTAAATATACTGAGACATAAGAATTTCAATTAATCTTATTTCTCCTTGGCCACTAACCCCCATGATAGGCTGAATATTTGCTATGTATGTTATGCCCTAAGCATAACTAGTTTTAGAGCTGTTCTGCCACAGTTAAAACAGTGCTATAATTTGTCTGTGGAGGAACTGGGTCTACCACTTAATAATTGTCTCTTCTCCATTAAATCAGGTCCAATACCTTGCTCAAAGATGCCTGAATTTTTATCAATTTTGTTGATTTCTTTAGTTTGAGCTTTTGTCCTAGGATGACATGTTAGGATATGAAAAGCTACACCATATTCAGGATGTAAATACAGTCACATTCCTCATTGGTCTAAAGTAAGTTAAAAGGAACTCAAGCACTCCCTAGTCCAGACTAGCAGGGAGTCCGGCATATTGGTCCTCCCCCTGCTGCCACTACATCTCATTGATGATCAAAGCATCTCCACACCTTTAGGAACTGGACTCCAAAGCCCACATCCATTACTCTCCCTCCCAAGAGGAGCTCATTCCTATCCTTCATCATCCTGCTGTCACTTCTGTTTCTCCTGCTATGGTACAGTACCGCTGTTGAACACTGCATCCGCTGGCACCTGTAGCAACCTCCCAAGACTAGATTCGCCAGACATATTGGCAGCAAACATGTGCAACCTGGGCTATCTGTATTATTTTCTAGTTTCAAGCCACTTCCCGCCTTCATCTTAAATCCAGAAGGCTCTTTCTAAAAACAAACAAGCAAGCAACAACAACAAAAAAAACCCAAAAAGCTCTTCCTTCTTTTGCTGGAAAACCGGTCTTGACTATCCCCTGCTAGTGCTTTGCCTTCGAAACACAATTGGCTCCCTTACCCCTTTTTCTCCAGGAATGCTTTCTGCTCCTGGGTGATAAGCGATTCTCATAAAGGTTGCTAAATAGACTTTGCACCACTTGCTTTTCATCCCTCCCACGAGAAGATAAACAACCCCTCTAGACACAACATAAGCATAAACTTCAATAGGACACACAACTACAGAGAACAGGAGCAGTGGGAAAATTTGACACGTTAAAATAAATCTATTTGAGCAAATGAATTAACATAACATTTTCCCTCAAGACTGAAAATCAGGCATGTGGAGACCTTATTACTTATATGAGTGCTATGGTAGAAAACATTACTCTTTCTAACAAAACACCAATGACCAGTCAGTTCACCAAATTAAAAAAAAAACAAAAACAAAAACAGAAAGATGATAGGAATGTTTAATTTCAGGGTAGTTAACATAGAGTGTTATATTACTTTCAGGTATATAGTGACCTAGTCAGAGAAAGACAAATACCGTAAGATTTCACTATCATTCTTATTATGAAAAATAACTATGGCCACAACCTACAGACTTTCTATACTATTTGTGTATTCTCTTATTATCCAGTGGATTCCTATTCCTGTAGTCAAATACTTACCTCAACCTTGATTATGCAGTTTAAGTTATTATTGTAATTCTAATTGAATTTTAATTTACATAAACCTCTGAAATGTGATTGGGAAAAGTAAAACGTTCACATCAAAGAAAATAAAATGCTTTGAAAAGACCTTACAAGAGTCTTAGAAAATAAAACTAAAGTATCTGCTGAATTGTCAAAGTCATCATATAAATTTTACAAAACTTTACATGAGTTTCATAAAAATATAAAATGAACATAAACCACTGTGTTATTTAGCACATTAATGAGGCACACAAAAGGATAAAGTTGTTTTCAAGAGCACTAGAAATGAGTTTTGTATTACAAAGATAAGACAAAATTGCTAGGTTAGTCATAAAACTAAGTCAATATCTTAAAGGACATCAAAACCATAACCTGTAGTCTAAAATTTCCCTGGTACATTGTCAGATTGTATGAATGCTATAGATGACACTTGCGTTAATAAAACACAATTTTTTTAAATTTGTCCACTGATTCATGTTTTGGCTCCTGAGATCTATCTTTTCCCTTTACTATACAAAAAGTTTTCAATGCCTTATGAGAGGCAAAATCCCAGCATGATGCCACCACCTTTTGGTACACAACCATCTTATGCACAGATGTGTTATATAAGTTCATATTCAACATTGGAAATTAAAGCTAAAAGAAATGTTAACCATCACTTAGACCCACTCTTCTCTTGAGAGAGGAAGACACTGACATCCTAAAAATAGAAATGTGAAACCACAAGCACCAGAGGTTAAGAATGCAGATTTCTTTTCTCTCTTCTAAGTGCTTACGTTTCTCTCTTCTAAGTGCTTTACGTTTTCTTGCTTTGTGAAAGACGTTTAAATGAAATGTGGTTGATATACAGATGAAATAGATGGAAATAGTCCTCAAATCCCTACAGGAATTCAGAGGATACTTCCAGCTTGCAGTTAACTAAAATTTCTAAATCTTGTTTTTCACATTTATCAGATTTATTCCAACTCCTGAATTTTATTTTTAAAACCTGAATGTGGGACTTCATACTTCCTCAAGCTAAAATGATGATTAACAACTAAAAGGTATAAT
>NW_022632124.1:0-16699 GCF_010015895.1 Lontra canadensis | reverse complement strand
CAAGTCATTTTGCAGCACAGAAGGCTTCTGCTGCCGCTCCCCAAAAGACAGGGAGGACAGGGTTCCCCATCACGAAGAAGAAGCTTTCTGCCCTCCTGCTTTTGGGGATGGCCTTAGCTCAGGGTGACCATCAGTTCACATTTTCCATTTGATGAGCTACTTTCCTAGAATTTTTAAGCTTATTGAGAGTTCAAGTATGTCACCCAGGAGGGGGCCAAACAGAATTCTGACTGTGAGTGGGGGCTCAGCTCTCAGATCTCACAGGACTTCACAGGAGGTACACATGGGTGCATTCCTCTACCCCCTTCTTTAGGGCATCAGGCTCTGACAACAGGACTGTCCTCCAGAGAGAAACCATGGAAAGCAGGGACTGTGGGAAACTGGCATCTAAAAAGGGACCCTCATCCCCATCTCTCACCTTGAGCCAGGCCCCTAGGCAGGGACAAGCCTTCCCCTGGGCAAATTATTTCTACCTACCCCCCTTCTTGCTTCTCTCCCTCCCTTTCCCCGCTTCTCCCTTCCAAGAAAAGGGCTTCTGGCTTCCATTGCCTGGCAACCAGACTGCTACTGGCTGAGAAGAGCAGCACAGATGCTGCCTAATGAGGGGGCTGAAATGAGGGGCAAAATCTCTGTCTCTATTCATAAGCCCCTCCCAGCACTGCTGCTGGAGCTCACAAATTACACATTTTCGTAAATCTGCAACTGCTGTGCTCTATAATGAAAAGTCTTCCAAAGCTGGACAGATAACCCACACTTGGATAAATACCTCCTTGATCCACCCTTTTGTATTTCATATTGAAAACCTTTCGTTATGGAAAATTTCAAGACTACACACAAGTAGAATAGCATAATGAGCTCTCCGGTGCACACCACCCAGCATCAACAATTATTAGCTCCTAGCCAGATTGTCACATTATTGTGTCTGGAAATATTCTGTATGTAGCTCTGGAACATTAGAATTCTCTCATCAATGTCATGAAGGGTTGGTCTGTTTTCTTTTTCTTTTTAAGAGTTTATTTGGGTCAGGATCTAAGTAAAATCTATACATTAATCTATAGATTCTACTTTCTGAATACTGTAGGGGAGGAAAAACTTTTCCTCTACTCTCTCAAGCTCAGTAACTGAGGTGTATAAATTAAGCTGATGAAACACGGACTCACAGGAGGCAAAAACTAGAGTTTATTTACATGTGCAATCTCCATATACATGGCAAAACTGAGTGACCATCACTCAGAGGAGTGATTGGAATTTGGTGCTTATATACCATCTTACTAGGTGAGGGTCAGGAGAGAAAGGCACTTACTGGAAAATAAATGCCTTTTTGGAAAGACAAATGGATTTTCAGAAGAACAAACAGTTGATAGGAAAGTTTGTGATAATATTTGTCTCTACAGGTGTGAGCGGTCTTTCTGTCTCCTTCAGGATCACGAAACTCTCCTGGGGAAGAGATTTGGGGTAGATTTTATTCACAGTCTACCTTCTGGGAGTAGATGGCCTGAGAAGGAATTTATGACTGCCTCAGTTCCCAGAAGTTGCTGCTCTTAGTCAGATAGGGGTAGCTCCAGGAAGGATTTCCCCTGTCACCTGTTGAATCTCAAGTGTCTTCAAGCTTAACATAATCTTTATACCAACTCTAGGGTTCCAAGTGGGTCCCCACAATATTCCAGCATAACAAGGCACTGAAATTACTTTGGAAACCATCGACCCCCGGGCTCTTCCTAGACTACCTGTGAGCTCTGCCTTGAGCTGTGTGAGCCATTATTAGTTCCCAAATTTTAAGATGAGGAGACTGAGATTCAAAGTGGCAAAATGAAGAGCTCAACGTCACCCAGCTAGTGAGGCACTGGGCCAGGCAAGTAACTCATGTGAGGGGTCCAAACTCCTAACTGTATGTGTCCTGGTAATCATACCCTGCCACCCGCTCTTGTGCTGCCTCCAAAGAGGTAAAAGAAACCTTTAAGAAGGAGTCAGGGAAGGCTTCCCCTGACCACCTCTTAGTCCAGGTCCTTCCCAGCATCTGTGAAAGACCCATGAATTCCACCTCCTCTGACCGCTCTGGCCCATTTCTTTCCTCCCAAGTACCTGCTTTTGGGTGCATGTGCCTCAGTCTGTCACTCATTCAGAAGCTCCCTGAGTGCAAGGACCTTGGCTCTGGATATTGGTGACCTGCCCTAGCTGACACTCACCCAGAGGCATTTGGAAGGTGTTCCCGAAAGAGGGGGGCAGGTCTACTGGCTGACTGCCCGAGTCAGGGGCCTTCTGGAGGGTAGGTGTGCTAGAAATACAGGCGAGTCTTTGGGAGGAGAGATCCTGGACCCCAGGAAGGAGCAGCCATCGACACTGCAGAGTGAAAGTTATTTCTCTTGTCCTCAGAGGAGGCAAGGCAGTATCCAGGGAACAGCCTGGGCCCAGGCATCCTTTGGCCTCACCCCTCTCTCTTATAGACCATTTACCCTCTGAAGACATCAGGGAGTCCTCATCTGTGTAGCAAAGACACTCCAGAGATTTGTGGTTGAAGGAGCCCTCTCAGCTTGGAGCAACGAAGTGTGTTCTGGCTGGGGAACCCTGATGGCAGGTCTGGATCTCTGCTCTTTCATTCTGCTGCTCAGTGACCCTGGGCAGGCAATTTACTTCCTATGGGTCTTTGTTTCCTTATCTATACGATGAAGGGGTTGGACCAGATGATCTCTAGGGGCCCACCAGCCTCTACATTTCTATGATCTCCAGGAAATGGAGACCCATAACATTCCTTGGTAAATGGTTACTCTTCTTAACCATCTTTGCAGTCAGAAGGGTCTCTCTCTTCCTGCCTCTTTCCTCCAGCCAAGGCCCAGGTCTAGATAAGCATGTTCATTGTCCCAGAAGTACTTGGGTGGGGAACAGGTATTTTCATGGAATAACATGCACAACTTAAGTCACAATGGTGGGAGAGTGAGGTTTGGAACTCTGCAGTCCCTACACTGAACCGCAGAGGTGCTCAGGAGGCAGCAGTGTTCAGACATCATGGAGATGAACAATTATGACACTGATCAGCTCCTTGCCCTCCATGTAGCCCAACATCCCCATTCTCCAAACAAGGAAACAGGGACTTGTCAAGCTCACAAAGTGCTAGGACAGGGAGGAGCTTGGAATGGGAAAGAGAAGGGGACCTCCTCAGGAAGGACCTTTTCTGGTGAGGGGTGGGGATTGTGAGGAAGAGAGCCAGTCCCCAGAGTTGTGGCTAAACTAAAACCAGTTTGTGAAACCCACCATCAGGGAGCTCCTGGGTTCTTCTGAGGGGGAATGTACACACACACACACACACACACACCCCGCAGGAGAAGAGATCACAAACATCTCTGACTACCAAGTACCTGAGCTGGGGCTGTAATTTGACTGCCCCACCAGGAGCTACTGAATCTCCCAGTTATTTCATTTACTCAACAAATAGTGACTAAGTTACTGGGAACCAAACTGTGAACAAGTGGGACATGGTCCCTCCCTCTCAGAGTTTGCAACATAGCTAGGCAGGCAAGTGGTCAAGAGGAGATTCCAACCTAGGGAACTACTTGCAGGCTACGGGAAGCTGGAGCCTGTGGGAACCCAGCAGAACCCTTCCCAGGGGCTCAGGAGCTACAGGTACTATGCTACAGGCACTGTCCTGGCTGTCCCCATTTCTAGAGGAGTCAGTTCTAGTTGGTTAGAAAGATAGCCATGGGGAGCAATTGATTTCCCTTCTTCAGGTCAGGCAGGCATAATCAAGGATATGGATAACCCTCAGGAATTTTTTGTTATCTCAATAAGAACTGGGCAACTTCTGGGATTTGGAGGAGAGGTGAGGCTCCTCTTCCTCAAGCAGGGGTTCTCAAAATAATGGGTTGGGGCACCAAAGCTCATTGTTGAGTCTTCAGTGGCTCTTCTGAGCAGAAGTTGCATATGAACGTGGTCCCCTTTCTCTTGTTGGCTGTGGCGATGTGAAGTGTGGGTTGTGGGGATTCAAAAAATGTCCAAATTTATTCTGGAAAAAAAAATTGCTGCCAATCCTTCTGAGGGCAAGTCATTTCCTTCTTCAAACCTGTGCTTGTGATTTAGCTCCCATTGATCTTGACAATTAATATAAAGGGCACTGAGCAAGTGCACTGAGCAAGGCAGCCCCATTTCTCCATCCTTGCTGCTCTTCTGCTGTATGTGTGGAGGGAAGTGACACAGGAAGCAAGGGGGAGGGGGAAGTATGGAAAGTGTCTTGTGCATTCTATATTTACAGAACTCAGTGACATGTAGAGAGGTTTAAGTGAAACTTTCATGAAAAAATGTAAGGAAATGCCTTGTTTTTGCTGCCTGGTCATTCCTATTGTTTGTTTTTTGAGTCTTTTTGTTTCCAGGCTGTTTGGAAGCGCTGAGCTTTTAAGGAGCTCTATGTTTTCTTGGAACAGAAAGGGAAGGGCCCTCTTGTCCCTTGGGCCCCTCCATCCATGTGTAGGTGCTCTCTCTGCCACTGTCCCTGATGTGGGGCTTGGGCCATGGAGAACAATGAGCCTCCATTCCTTTGGGGCCCAGGGCTTCACACTCCTTCTTTCCCACATGTTGAATTCTACCCATATCAGACTTTGAATCATAGGAAGCACAGGTGTGGTGGTATCCAGCCACTTCCTACAAAGAGCTGGGATCTGAGGCCCTAGAGAACACAGAGCACTTGCCCTTGTCCCAGGTATCAGAATGCTATAGACTTCTATTTCACTTAGTTATTAGTAATTTAATGCAGTGCTTATTGCAGAGTTATGTTATAGAATAAAGTACACAATCCTGATGGATCTCTAGGAAACAATTATCAGCCTCAGTGTAAATTCTGAGCCTATCTCTTGCATCTTAGGTACTCTATTTCTCAGACAGACTGAGTTTCAGAGAAAGGAAATCATTTGCTCAAGGCAAATCAATTTGCAGAACTGAAATTCAGGTTTTTTGATAATAGGTAACCTTTATAAACTGAATAAGTGGAAGTCCCAGTTTATGAATATTGTCCAACTTTAATTATTGAAAGTAATTTCTTTATATACATTGGCAAGAGTTGGATGACAAATTATTTTCTCCCCCTATTTAAATGCCATTCATTTTATTTTATTTTATTTTATTTTATTTTATATTGTCTTTACAATAATTTTAAAATATGAGTCCTATTACCTTCATTTTACAGCGTAAGAAAAATAATTAGAAGGTGTTTTGTTACTTGACTGAGTATATATAGTAGGTAATTGGTTAGGCTAGAGCTGTGCATTCAGTTGTCAAGACTGTTGTTTAGTGTCTCCAGACCAAACTCTCACAAGACAGGCTTGAGGCTATGTACAGAACAGATGCTTGACTTCAAATTATGCCCTTTGGGATTTTTATTAACCTGAGCTGGGCAGACAAGACGGAGAGCAAGAAGCTCAGTGTAAGAGGGGACAGAGGGATACGATCCCCAGGCCTGGCAGAGAAGAGTACTTTTAGGAACAGCTGATGACAATAGCACAAGCCAGTAAAGTAGGGTGATTGGAGAGGGTGTAGCTGTAGCCCCTTGAACAAAAATGGCAAAGGGCATTTTTGTCCTGCTGCTTTCATCTCTGGTGGGCCCCATCTCTGCTTCAGCTGCCTTTGGTTTTAGTTCCCAGGAAAACCAACTTTGTAGAACTGTCTCCCCATAGATAAATATCACTTCCTAACCAGAGGAGCTGCTGAGGGGGTACTGGAGACACCCACGTCCCACTCTCTGCCCTCTCATGTTTTCCTTCTACAGCCTGGCACTGAAGACTGCAAAACTTCGCCCTGGACAGAGCCAATTCTCTTCTACTAAACTTTAAACTCCAAACCCATAATTAGTCTTTTGCGTACAATATTTATTTCTGAAGGAGTTTGTCTTAACATGGGGGCCACCTCCTCCAAGAAGCACATGTCTCGACAAAGAGCTCCTGCTCTTATTCACTTTGGTGTTTGCTAGCTTGTTCACCCTGGCCCAACCCTGCCCTTTGGGGAATGCCACCCACATAGAAGAATGAAATACATTGCAATAGGAGCTGAACAGCCTGGTTTTTACGGATACCTGCTGCTCCACCAAAACCCACCAGGCAGGTATCCTCAGCTAGAGCTCAGACCAGCCCCTGGCCCATTGCATGGAAAAAGCTCTTGGTGTCTTGATGTCCAGCCTTGGACCGGTGAATAAGGCCTTAGTCACTTTCTTTGAAGTTTTCCTGAAATCTTGTCCATCCTCAAGGGAAGAAGGGTCCAGGGAAGATCTTCAGGTCCTGTGTCCAAGTACCATCTGAGATGCAGGTACATGCTTAAAGTTTTAGAGTCCTTAGGTATCTCTTTCCCCCTTTCCAGGAAGAGTCCTGTCTTTTTTTAGTATCTCAAGTCTTCCTGTACTAGAAAAATATAATGTGTTATTTTAGGCTCTGGCACTTACAGATTAGTGACTTTGGGTGATACATTTTAATCTCTCTGGGCCTCAGTTTGTCCATGCATAAAAGGAGAATATTGGTTTAGATGAGCACTAAGTGTTGTTATTCCAAACTCTTGTGTATATGGTTCAAATTTAAGTCTGTTCCCATTGGCAGGTCCCTAGTCCAGGCTCTCTCCTACCCTCCCTAAAAAACTTCTAAAATAGCCTAAAAAACAACCTTCTCAGTGGTGGCTTCTAATCCTGCCTTCATGCCTTATGGGCACAATAACCACAGTTATCTTTCTAACATCCCACTTGAACCATATATGGGGTCTCCAGTACTTAAAGATCCAGGTTCTTTTCTTGACCCTGTCATTCAAAATTCTCCACACTCGAAATTGGAGAGAAGCTCAGGACACATCTATTTTTTGAGGCTTTCTGGATATTTTAAAAATGAAAAAAAAAAAGTCAAAATATGCTATCAGAACTGTGGTACTTTTGAAATACTTACCTTTAACAATGACACATTTTTAACAAACATCATTCATATACAATGCAGCATATACCATTCAGAAGATAATTACCAGATTAATAAGGTCTTTACTGGAGATCTTTTCTGAATGAGAGTTCTAGCCTAATGGTCCTTCTGACCTCTTCCTGCTTTCCCTACATCCCACAATGAACCCTGACAATGTACAATCCTAGTTGAACCAATCCAAAACTCCCCAAACTTGGCAGTGCCCTTGAATTACCTCGGTGGTCTCCAAGCTGGCATTTGGGATCACTGGACAGGCTCCCTTTACATTTGTGTTAGCCTCCTGCTTAGACTGGCCAGACCTTTGGCTTTGCATTGCTCCATCAACACCTCAGCCCCTGGTTTCAGGCCAAAATCCTGGCAGGTTATTAGTCAGTGTTGGTTTCATGGCTGAATACCAGCCAGGGTAGAAATATGTTTACAACTCTGCTTGTACTCCGGCTCTCTCCTTACTCCCTTCAGGGACACTACGTAACTTCTACAAAAAGACACACTGTGCCTTCAAGACCCTGACATTACCTTCTTTCTACTTCTACCCAAGATATGTGGTTTTTCAAACCTCTCTCATCCTATCCCTATAGGCCTCTGACCTTCTTTTCAGCCACTTCACTTCTGTCTCAGCTCCCTTTGTCCTTGTTCTGAGGGTTCCACAGACCCAATTTTTAAAAGACAGGGTGTATACCGGGTTTCTTTTGTTTGATTTTCTTTTGACCCACAGTGCTTTTCTTTGCTGCCTTTGGGCACATGCATAGTATGCAAGTGAACAAGCCCAGACTTGAGAGTTAAGAACTTTGAGGAATTTCTCTGCTCCTGATACAGCAGGGAAGCTGAGTTAAGCTATTTGCCTTCTTTGCACCTTGGTTACGTCACCTATAGAGCAGGTATCATAAATAATGAAAGATTAAGCTCTGGCCTTGCTGGAAGATAGCATGTTTATCTGATCTCTGGCATTCCAAGTGCATGGTGACCACAGGGCACTTGGAGTATAGTTGTAATGGGTTGGAAGTCATGTCAGTGATGGAAATAAGGGAAAGAACACTAGACTGAGGTCAGAGGCCCCAAATTATGCCTCCTTCTGGTACTAGTTTGCTTTGCATCCTAAGGTAAGCCACTCAAACTCTCTGGCTTCATTTTCTTCCTTTGCAAAATGGGTATGTATAGCCTAGTAGCCAAGAGCAAGGGCTTTAAAGTCAGACAGACATGAATTGGATTCCCTGCTCTACCACTTACTAGCTGTGACCTAGTCTGATCACCAGATCCCTCTTGGTTTGTTTACTTATTTGAGGGAATATAAATGGGGACACTAATTGTATTTACTTTATAAGATTGTTATGAGGAGTAAGTGAAATAACATAGATAATATACATAAAGAACTTAACATAGTATACGTCAGTTATTACTATGACTACTACTATGAAGAAAATGAAGACCTGGGGGAGGACATTTGCTAACCTATCTTACACAATTGCTGTGAGAAACTGAGATAAGTCCTGGAAAAAGGCTTTGGAAGATAAAAGGACTCTTTAAAGGTGAGGTGGGATTGAAATAAAAGACAAAGGTGTTGGGACCTTCCCCCTTGATGCCAAGAGGTTTGAGTCTACAGGCTCTGGCTTGCTCAGTGCTGGCATCAGTGTCTATTGCCTTCTCCTCCCACTGACCCATCCTTGCATTCATGATGATTTGCTCCCCCTGGCAGATTGAATTAGAAGAGGGGATTTGAAACCTTGACCTCCATCCCTCTTCCACTCCTATTGTAGAGGCTACTCCTACCTATCAGATAAGTAACCAGTGCACAGCCCAGACCCAGACTGCACTTCACATTTGCCTTACTAAAGGTCTGACTCTAGTTACCAATGGTCAAGCTTCCTACAGTTGCTTTCCAAGTTTTAGGGTGTGTTGCCACCTGTGGCGTACCATGAGAACTGACTGCTCTGAACAATTATTAACTTCTGCACACAAAGCATATTGTTGCATAATGGTCATTCAACAAAATGGGCTAACTAAAGGAGGGTTGCATGTCTGTGTGTGTAGAGTTTCCTTCAGTAGCAGCTTGACAGGAGTAACTGTCCTCATCCTTATTCCTCAGAACAATATTTAATTTCTACATGCCAGGTCTCTTATATGATCTTATTTAATCATCACAAAACAAACATTTAGTTTGTATTTTTATAAAATACATTTTTCAGATAAGGAAACTGAGGCTTAGCAACATGAAGTAAGTTGCTCTAGGTCAAACAACAAGTTAAGTGGAAGATCTTGTTCTTAAACCCATGTTTTTCTGACTGCAGAGCTTACATTTTTAACCTATACATTGTAGAAAGACTAGTCCATCCCAGAACCTTCCTGTGGTGGTATAGGTCCCAACCTGCTTCCAGAATGGTCAGGCTGAGGCTTAAGGAAGTTTCTCTCTGCAGTTGCCAACCACTGCAATATCCTCTTCCTAAAAGAACTTTTGATTTCCTTCTTCTGCTCTTTCCCTCATTTTCCCCATCTATTACATAAAACACTTAACAGAAAGGAAAAGACATTTTAGAGTGAGAAGTGAGGTCAGACCATGTTTTCCCAGTCTCTCACTCTGCCCCTTTTTATCTACCTCCATCTCTCTGCTCTGACAAGAAATGCAGGGGTGCTAGGGATTATAAGAAGATTCCTGTTTAGAGGCAGGAACATGGTCTAATCTCAAGAGTGAGATTTCCTCTGGTTGTGGTGCTTTGTGAAGCCATAGCAGGAGACCCCTCACTGTGAAATCAACATTAGTGTTTCTTGCATCTCTGAGGATTAAAACCTTAATTGATCCTGGTAGCCAGTCTTCCTTGAATTGATTAATTTGCCATTTGTCTCAGGCCAGCCTGCAAGTGTGAGGAGAGCCACTTCTGGAGACAGAGTGACCACCTGTCTCCTTGAGTTGCCCACTAGAAATAGTTACCCAAGCTGGCCGCCGTCTTAGCTCAAAAGTGTCCTCAAGTTGAGGACAGGGCCCTATCCAGTTTCAGGCTCAGGGAAGCAAGGGGTTCATCTTTTTGGCATTTGTTTTCTTGTTCTGGTTCTACAAAGGCCCTGATGCTTCCTGAAAGCAGAGTGTAGAAAATTTGCCATCTGACTTCTGCTCTTCCCTGGTGGTTGGGCAGATCATTGGAGACCTATCAGACATTGTAGTATAGTGGAAGGAGTACTAGGAGTTCAAAGAGGGGGGTGGTTAGTCCTGGCTTGGCGTTGGACCTGCTGTGTTTCCTTGAGTAGTTTGTATCCTCTCTGAGACTCCATTTTCCCCACCTATGAATTTTTAAAACTTTATTGAGGTACAATTAACATACAATAAACCACACACATTTCAAGTGTACAATGATGAGTTGATGAATTTTCTTTTTATCTGAAACTAATATTACTCTGTATGTTAACCAACTGAAATTTTTAAATTTTTTTAAAATTAATTAATTTTTTAAAGATTTTTATTTATTTATTTGACAGAGAGAGACACAGTGAGAGAGGGAACAGAAGCTGGGGGAGTGGGAGAGGGAGAAACAGACTCCCTGCCAAGCAGGGAGCCCGATGTGGGGCTGGATCCCAGGACCCTGGGATCATGACCTGAGCCGAAGGCAGACACTTAATGACTGAGCCACCCAGGTGCCCCTGTTTTTTTTAATTTTTTTAAAAAATTTTAATATCAATATGTTTATTATCCACCACAAGAATATGTGCATTTTTTTGCTTACAGATTTATTTTATTTTATTTTATTTTATTTTGTTAGTTGATGAGTTTTGATGTGTACACACTCATGAAACCATCACTGCAAGCAAAGTAATGGACAGATCTATCACCCTCGAAACTTTCCTTATGTCTCTTTATAATTCCTCCCTCCCACCTCACTCCCTGCTCCTCCCCACTCCCAGATAACTACTAATATGCTTTCTGTCACTATAGATTAGTTTGTATTTTTCAAGAGTTTCACATAGCTGGAGTCCTACAGTATGTATTTTTTGGTAGGATCTGACTTTTTCTACTCAATGTAATTATTTTGAGATTCATGCATGTTGCTGCATGTCTCAATTGTTTGTTTATTCTCCCTCTCTCCCTACCTCTCTGCCTTCCTTCCTCCTTTATTCCATTTTATCAGTTGGGGAGATAGTATTGAATTTTATTAACTGGAAAGGTCTCTGAGACATGAATAAATATTAAAATGCATATTATAGGTGGGATGTACTATATTTATTGTCTTTGACAAAACTATAAATATGTATAATATATGTGTATATCTACTATATGTATACATATAAATTATTATGAATATGTATATTAAGTATACAGTTTATATATTTATTTATATATATAAATCTGGAGGAATACATAACAAAGTAAAAATACTTGTGGAATTGTGGAGATCTTTTTTGCCTTACTTTTCTGTTTTCTCATTTTTCTTTTTCTTTTTTTTTTTTAAAGATTTTATTTATTTATTTGACAGAGAGAGATCACAAGTAGGCAGAGAGGCAGGCAGAGAGAAAGGAGAAAGGAGGCTCCGTGCTGAGCAGAGAGCCCGATGCAGGACTCCATCCCAGGACCCTGAGATCATGACCTGAGCCGAAGGCAGCGGCTTAACCCACTGAGCCACCCAGGCACCCTGTTTTCTCATTTTTCAATTTTGAAAATACATAGCTCTTTTAAAAAGTAGGAAAATGTTACAATATTTTTAAACAGCTTTCTTGAGGTAAAATTGGCATACAATAAACAGCCCATTATATAAAGTATACACTCTGATAAGTATATATATATCTCATGAAGCTATCACCATATTCAAGATAATGAGCATCTCTATCATCCTCAAAAGTCTTCTCCCTCTCCACAAGCAACGATTCCGCTTCTGTCACTACAGACTTGTTTGCATTTTCTAGAATTTAGTGTAAATGGAATAAAAAATGGGTCTTTTTTTGGTCTGTTTTTTTCACATATCATAATAGTTTTGAGATTCATCCAAGTTGTTTCATCCAATAATCCGATCTTTTTTATTGCTGAGTACCGTTTTTTGGTATGGATGTGTTTATCCATTTACATATTGATGGATACTTGGGTTGTTTCTGTTTTTTTACTACTTACTATTACATTCTTTTCTTTTGGGTTGCTGGGTCATTGTAACTCCATGTTTAACTATTTGAAGAACTTCCAGAGGGATTAGACTATTTTACATTCCCAGCTGCTGTGCAAGTAGAGCTGAGTTCCAGTTTTTCCAAATTCTTACCAACAGCTGCCATGGTCAGATTTTTAAAAAATTTTAAATATTTTAATTATTCTGTTATGGCATCACGTTGGACTTTAATTTGTATTTCCTTTATGACTTATGATGTTAAGCATTCTTTCGTGTATTTATTTACCATCTAAATATCTTCTCTGGTGAAGTGTCAGTTCAAATATTTTGCCTGTTTTCAATTGGGATCTTTATTTTCTTATTTTTCAGTTTTGAGAATATATACACATGCACATACACACACACGGAGGTTGTAAGTCCTCCTTTATCAGACATAATTGGCAGATACTTTCTTTCAGAGTGTAGCCTGTGTTTTCTTATTTAATTTTATTTTTTCAGTGTTCCAAAATTCATTTTTTATGCACCACACTCAGTGCTACATGCAATACGTAATAGCTTGTGTTTTAATTCTCTTAAAAGTGTATTCAAAGAGTAAATTTTAAAATTTTGATGAAGTCGATTTTATTTATTTTTATACTTTTGCTCCTTGTGTTCTATTTAAGAAATCTATGTCTCACCCAAGGTCACTGTGACTTTCTCCTATGTTTTCTACAAGATTTATACTTTTAGGTCTTACAGTTAGGTCTATAATCCATTTTGAGTTAATTTTAGAGTATGATATGAGATCACAGTTCAACTTCATTCTTTTCCATGTGGATATCCAGGTGACACAGCACCATTTGTTGAAAAATATTAATCTTTCTCTATTTAATTGTTGTGACACTTTTGTTGTAAATCAACTAGTCAAATATGTGTGACCTATTTCTAAACTTGTTATTTTTTTCAACTGACCTATATATCCCTCTTTTGCCAATGCCATAATGTCTAGCTTGCTGTAACTTTATAGTAAATCTTGAATTCAGGTCACTATAAGTCTACCAATTTTGTTCTTCATTGTCAAACTATTTTCACAATTCTGTATCCTTTTCCTTTACACATAAATTTGAGAATCAGCTTGCCATATTTATTTTTTTTCCTGGACTTTTGTTTATTTTTTTAATTAGTATTTTTTATTATGTTATGTTAGTCATCATACAGTACATCATTAATTTTTAATGTAGTGTTCCATGATTCATTGTTTGCATATAACAACCAGTGCTCCATGTAATACCTGCCCTCCTTAATACCCATCACTGGGCCAACACACTTCCCCACCCCTCTCCCCTCTAAAACCCTCAGTTTGTTTCCTGAAGTCCATAGTCTCTCATGGTTCATCTCCCCCTCTGATTTGCCCCCCTTCATTTTTCCCTTCCTTCTCCTAATGTCCTCCATGCTATTCCCTATGTTTTACAAATAAGTGAAACCATATGATAATTGTCTTTCTCTGCTTGACTTATTTTACTTAGCATAATCCCCTCCAGTTCCATCCATGTTGATGCAGATGGTGGCTACTCATCGCTTCTGATGGCTGACTAATATTCCATTGTATATATGAACCACATTTTCTTTATCCATTCATCTGTTGAAAGGCATCTTGGCTCTTTCCACAGTTTGGCTATTGGGGACATTGTTGCTATGAACATTGGGGTGCATATGGCCCTTCTTTTCACTACATCTGTATCTTTGGGGTAAATACCCAGTAGTGCAATTGCTGGGCCATAGGGTAGCTCTATCTTTAATTTCTTGAGGAACCTCCACACTGTTTACCAAAGTGGCTGCACCAACTTGCATTCCCACCAATAGTGTAAGAGGGTTCCTCTTTCTCAGCATCCTCTCCAACATTTGTTGTTTCTTGCCTTGTTAGTTTTTGCCGTTCTAACTGGTATAAGGTGGTATCTCAGTGTGGTTTTTTGATTTGAATTTCCCTGATGACTAATGATGATGAATGCTTTTTCATGAGTCTGTTAGCCATTTATATGTCTTCTTTGGAGAAGTGTCTGCTCATGTCTTCTGCCCATTTTTTGACTTGATTGTTTTTTGGGTGTTGCATTTGAGAAGTTCTTTATAGATCGTGGATATCAGCCCTTTGTCTGTAGTGTCATTTGCAAATATCTTCGCCTATTCCGTGTGTTGCCTCTTAGCTTGCCACATTAAAAAAAAAAAACATTGCTGGGATTTTGATTGAGATTACATTGTATCTATGGAATAACTTGGGGACAATTGATAGCTTAACAGTGATGAGTCTTCTGACCCATGAACAAGATATATCCTTCCATTTCTTTAGGTCTTTCTTAATTTCTGTCCTCAACATCTTGTAATTTTCAGTATAGAGGTCTGCCACATACTTTAAAATCAAATTTATATAGCCAAACTGTGGAAGGAGCTGAGATATCCTTCAACAGATGAATGGATAAAGAAGTTGTAGTTCATATATACAATGTAATATTACTCGGCCATCAGAAAAAATAATACTTGCTATTTACATTAACATGGATGGAACTGGAGGGTATTATGCTCTGTGAAATAAGTCAGTCAGAGAAATATAATTATCATATAGTTTCATTCATATGTGAAATATAAGAAGTAGTGCAGAAGATCATAGGGGGAAGGAGGAAAAACTGAATGGGAAGAAATCAGAGAAGAAGCCAAACCATGAGAGACTTTTGACTCCAGGAAACAAACTGAGGGTTATGAAAAGGGAGGTGGATGGGGGAATGGGGTAACTGGGTGATGGGTATTAAGGAGGATAAGTGATGTGATGAGCACTGGCTGTTATACACAACAAATGAGTCATTGACCACTACATCAAAAACTATGGATGTACTGTATTTTGGCTAATTGAATTTAAGTAAAATAAAATAAAATAAAATTTATAAGTATTTCAAATTTCTGATGATATTATAAATGGTATTTTACTTCTATTTTTAATTATTCATTGCTAGTATATAAAAATACAATTGGCTTTTGAACGTTGGTTATATATCCTGTGAGCTTGGGTTTTGTTTTTTTTTTTTTTTTAAAGATTTTATTTATTTATTTGAGAGAGAGAATGAGCATGAGAGGGGAAAGGTCATAGGGAGAAGCAGACCCCCTGCTGATCAGGGAGCCCAGCCCAGGACTGGGATCCAGTCCTGGGATGCAGGACTAGATCCCAGGACTCCAGGATCATGACCTTAGCTGAAGGCAGTCACTCAACCAGCTGAGCCACCCAGGCGCCCTCCTGTGAACTTGTTTAATTCACTTATTAGTTCTAGTAGCTTTTTCGTAGTCTTTTGAATTTTCTAGATAAACAATCATGTTGTCTGTAAATATAGTTTTACTTATTTCTTTTTTCTTTTTTTTAATTTAATCTTAATTTTAATTTTTTTTATTTTTTATAAACATATATTTTTATCCCCAGGGGTACGGGTCTGTGAAGCGCCAGGTTTACACACTTCACAGCACTCACCATAGCACATACCCTCCCCAATGTCCATAACCCCACCCCCCTTCTCCCAACCCCCCTCCCCCCAGCAACCCTCAGTTTGTTTTGTGATAGTTTTACTTATTTCTGACTTGTTGTCTTCTATTTCTTCTTCTTGTCTTACTGCACTGGTGAGAACCTCCACTACAATGTTAAATAGAAGTAGCAGATATCCTTGCCTAGTTTCTAATCTTAGAGTGGAAGATTTCAGTTTTTCACTAATTAATATGATGTCAGCTATAGGTTTTCTATAGTTGCTTTTTATTAGGTTGAGAGAGTCCCACTTTATTACTAGTTTGCTGAGAGCTTTTATATTGAATGAATAATTTTGTCAAATGATTTTTTCTGCATCTATTTAGATAATTATATTGGATTTATTAAATTTGTAGTCTTTTTAAAAAAAGATTTTTTTTTTAAGAAAGAAAGAGACAGAATGAGCACAAGTTGGGGGGGGTGAGGCAGAGGGAGAAGAAAATCCCCCCACTGAACAGAAAGCCCAATGGGGGGGCTCAATCCCAGGACCCTGGGATCATGACCTGAGCTGAAGTCAGGCACTTGACTGAGCCACCCAGGCACCCCTAAAATTTGTAGTCTTGTTATAATTGCATACTGCATTGATTGAGTTTTGGATGTTGAACTAATCTTGTATTTCTGGGATAGACACGACTTGATCATGCTTTATCCTTTCTACATGTTGTCAGATTCAATTTGCTAAAATGCTGTTAAGGGTTCTGCAACTGTGTTTATGAGGGACATTCATCTGTAGTTTTCTTGTGATGTCTTTATCTGGTTTTAGTATTAGGTAATATTGGACTCATAGAATGAATTGGAAAGTGATCTGTCTTCTATTTTTTATAAGAGTTTGTGTAGAATTGGTATTACTGTTTCCTCAAATATCTGAAATTCACCAGCGAAGCCATCTTGGTTACCCTCTCTATGATTTTTTTAAAAGTGGGCTCCAGGGGCGCCTGGGTGGCTCAGTGGGTTAAAGCCTCTGCCTTCAGCTCAGGTCATGGTCTCAGGGTCCTGGGATCGAGCCCCGCATCGGGCTCTCTGCTTGGCGGCGAGCCTACTTCCTCCTCTCTCCCTCTCTGCCTACTTGCGATCTCTATCAAATAAATAAATAAAATCTTTAAAAAAATAAAAGGGGGCTCCATACACATTGTGGGGCTTTAATTTATGATCAAGAGTTG
>NW_022632123.1:0-16701 GCF_010015895.1 Lontra canadensis | reverse complement strand
CAAGTCATTTTGCAGCACAGAAGGCTTCTGCTGCCGCTCCCCAAAAGACAGGGAGGACAGGGTTCCCCATCACGAAGAAGAAGCTTTCTGCCCTCCTGCTTTTGGGGATGGCCTTAGCTCAGGGTGACCATCAGTTCACATTTTCCATTTGATGAGCTACTTTCCTAGAATTTTTAAGCTTATTGAGAGTTCAAGTATGTCACCCAGGAGGGGGCCAAACAGAATTCTGACTGTGAGTGGGGGCTCAGCTCTCAGATCTCACAGGACTTCACAGGAGGTACACATGGGTGCATTCCTCTACCCCCTTCTTTAGGGCATCAGGCTCTGACAACAGGACTGTCCTCCAGAGAGAAACCATGGAAAGCAGGGACTGTGGGAAACTGGCATCTAAAAAGGGACCCTCATCCCCATCTCTCACCTTGAGCCAGGCCCCTAGGCAGGGACAAGCCTTCCCCTGGGCAAATTATTTCTACCTACCCCCCTTCTTGCTTCTCTCCCTCCCTTTCCCCGCTTCTCCCTTCCAAGAAAAGGGCTTCTGGCTTCCATTGCCTGGCAACCAGACTGCTACTGGCTGAGAAGAGCAGCACAGATGCTGCCTAATGAGGGGGGCTGAAATGAGGGGCAAAATCTCTGTCTCTATTCATAAGCCCCTCCCAGCACTGCTGCTGGAGCTCACAAATTACACATTTTCGTAAATCTGCAACTGCTGTGCTCTATAATGAAAAGTCTTCCAAAGCTGGACAGATAACCCACACTTGGATAAATACCTCCTTGATCCACCCTTTTGTATTTCATATTGAAAACCTTTCGTTATGGAAAATTTCAAGACTACACACAAGTAGAATAGCATAATGAGCTCTCCGGTGCACACCACCCAGCATCAACAATTATTAGCTCCTAGCCAGATTGTCACATTATTGTGTCTGGAAATATTCTGTATGTAGCTCTGGAACATTAGAATTCTCTCATCAATGTCATGAAGGGTTGGTCTGTTTTCTTTTTCTTTTTAAGAGTTTATTTGGGTCAGGATCTAAGTAAAATCTATACATTAATCTATAGATTCTACTTTCTGAATACTGTAGGGGAGGAAAAACTTTTCCTCTACTCTCTCAAGCTCAGTAACTGAGGTGTATAAATTAAGCTGATGAAACACGGACTCACAGGAGGCAAAAACTAGAGTTTATTTACATGTGCAATCTCCATATACATGGCAAAACTGAGTGACCATCACTCAGAGGAGTGATTGGAATTTGGTGCTTATATACCATCTTACTAGGTGAGGGTCAGGAGAGAAAGGCACTTACTGGAAAATAAATGCCTTTTTGGAAAGACAAATGGATTTTCAGAAGAACAAACAGTTGATAGGAAAGTTTGTGATAATATTTGTCTCTACAGGTGTGAGCGGTCTTTCTGTCTCCTTCAGGATCACGAAACTCTCCTGGGGAAGAGATTTGGGGTAGATTTTATTCACAGTCTACCTTCTGGGAGTAGATGGCCTGAGAAGGAATTTATGACTGCCTCAGTTCCCAGAAGTTGCTGCTCTTAGTCAGATAGGGGTAGCTCCAGGAAGGATTTCCCCTGTCACCTGTTGAATCTCAAGTGTCTTCAAGCTTAACATAATCTTTATACCAACTCTAGGGTTCCAAGTGGGTCCCCACAATATTCCAGCATAACAAGGCACTGAAATTACTTTGGAAACCATCGACCCCCGGGCTCTTCCTAGACTACCTGTGAGCTCTGCCTTGAGCTGTGTGAGCCATTATTAGTTCCCAAATTTTAAGATGAGGAGACTGAGATTCAAAGTGGCAAAATGAAGAGCTCAACGTCACCCAGCTAGTGAGGCACTGGGCCAGGCAAGTAACTCATGTGAGGGGTCCAAACTCCTAACTGTATGTGTCCTGGTAATCATACCCTGCCACCCGCTCTTGTGCTGCCTCCAAAGAGGTAAAAGAAACCTTTAAGAAGGAGTCAGGGAAGGCTTCCCCTGACCACCTCTTAGTCCAGGTCCTTCCCAGCATCTGTGAAAGACCCATGAATTCCACCTCCTCTGACCGCTCTGGCCCATTTCTTTCCTCCCAAGTACCTGCTTTTGGGTGCATGTGCCTCAGTCTGTCACTCATTCAGAAGCTCCCTGAGTGCAAGGACCTTGGCTCTGGATATTGGTGACCTGCCCTAGCTGACACTCACCCAGAGGCATTTGGAAGGTGTTCCCGAAAGAGGGGGGCAGGTCTACTGGCTGACTGCCCGAGTCAGGGGCCTTCTGGAGGGTAGGTGTGCTAGAAATACAGGCGAGTCTTTGGGAGGAGAGATCCTGGACCCCAGGAAGGAGCAGCCATCGACACTGCAGAGTGAAAGTTATTTCTCTTGTCCTCAGAGGAGGCAAGGCAGTATCCAGGGAACAGCCTGGGCCCAGGCATCCTTTGGCCTCACCCCTCTCTCTTATAGACCATTTACCCTCTGAAGACATCAGGGAGTCCTCATCTGTGTAGCAAAGACACTCCAGAGATTTGTGGTTGAAGGAGCCCTCTCAGCTTGGAGCAACGAAGTGTGTTCTGGCTGGGGAACCCTGATGGCAGGTCTGGATCTCTGCTCTTTCATTCTGCTGCTCAGTGACCCTGGGCAGGCAATTTACTTCCTATGGGTCTTTGTTTCCTTATCTATACGATGAAGGGGTTGGACCAGATGATCTCTAGGGGCCCACCAGCCTCTACATTTCTATGATCTCCAGGAAATGGAGACCCATAACATTCCTTGGTAAATGGTTACTCTTCTTAACCATCTTTGCAGTCAGAAGGGTCTCTCTCTTCCTGCCTCTTTCCTCCAGCCAAGGCCCAGGTCTAGATAAGCATGTTCATTGTCCCAGAAGTACTTGGGTGGGGAACAGGTATTTTCATGGAATAACATGCACAACTTAAGTCACAATGGTGGGAGAGTGAGGTTTGGAACTCTGCAGTCCCTACACTGAACCGCAGAGGTGCTCAGGAGGCAGCAGTGTTCAGACATCATGGAGATGAACAATTATGACACTGATCAGCTCCTTGCCCTCCATGTAGCCCAACATCCCCATTCTCCAAACAAGGAAACAGGGACTTGTCAAGCTCACAAAGTGCTAGGACAGGGAGGAGCTTGGAATGGGAAAGAGAAGGGGACCTCCTCAGGAAGGACCTTTTCTGGTGAGGGGTGGGGATTGTGAGGAAGAGAGCCAGTCCCCAGAGTTGTGGCTAAACTAAAACCAGTTTGTGAAACCCACCATCAGGGAGCTCCTGGGTTCTTCTGAGGGGGAATGTACACACACACACACACACACACCCCGCAGGAGAAGAGATCACAAACATCTCTGACTACCAAGTACCTGAGCTGGGGCTGTAATTTGACTGCCCCACCAGGAGCTACTGAATCTCCCAGTTATTTCATTTACTCAACAAATAGTGACTAAGTTACTGGGAACCAAACTGTGAACAAGTGGGACATGGTCCCTCCCTCTCAGAGTTTGCAACATAGCTAGGCAGGCAAGTGGTCAAGAGGAGATTCCAACCTAGGGAACTACTTGCAGGCTACGGGAAGCTGGAGCCTGTGGGAACCCAGCAGAACCCTTCCCAGGGGCTCAGGAGCTACAGGTACTATGCTACAGGCACTGTCCTGGCTGTCCCCATTTCTAGAGGAGTCAGTTCTAGTTGGTTAGAAAGATAGCCATGGGGAGCAATTGATTTCCCTTCTTCAGGTCAGGCAGGCATAATCAAGGATATGGATAACCCTCAGGAATTTTTTGTTATCTCAATAAGAACTGGGCAACTTCTGGGATTTGGAGGAGAGGTGAGGCTCCTCTTCCTCAAGCAGGGGTTCTCAAAATAATGGGTTGGGGCACCAAAGCTCATTGTTGAGTCTTCAGTGGCTCTTCTGAGCAGAAGTTGCATATGAACGTGGTCCCCTTTCTCTTGTTGGCTGTGGCGATGTGAAGTGTGGGTTGTGGGGATTCAAAAAATGTCCAAATTTATTCTGGAAAAAAAAATTGCTGCCAATCCTTCTGAGGGCAAGTCATTTCCTTCTTCAAACCTGTGCTTGTGATTTAGCTCCCATTGATCTTGACAATTAATATAAAGGGCACTGAGCAAGTGCACTGAGCAAGGCAGCCCCATTTCTCCATCCTTGCTGCTCTTCTGCTGTATGTGTGGAGGGAAGTGACACAGGAAGCAAGGGGGAGGGGGAAGTATGGAAAGTGTCTTGTGCATTCTATATTTACAGAACTCAGTGACATGTAGAGAGGTTTAAGTGAAACTTTCATGAAAAAATGTAAGGAAATGCCTTGTTTTTGCTGCCTGGTCATTCCTATTGTTTGTTTTTTGAGTCTTTTTGTTTCCAGGCTGTTTGGAAGCGCTGAGCTTTTAAGGAGCTCTATGTTTTCTTGGAACAGAAAGGGAAGGGCCCTCTTGTCCCTTGGGCCCCTCCATCCATGTGTAGGTGCTCTCTCTGCCACTGTCCCTGATGTGGGGCTTGGGCCATGGAGAACAATGAGCCTCCATTCCTTTGGGGCCCAGGGCTTCACACTCCTTCTTTCCCACATGTTGAATTCTACCCATATCAGACTTTGAATCATAGGAAGCACAGGTGTGGTGGTATCCAGCCACTTCCTACAAAGAGCTGGGATCTGAGGCCCTAGAGAACACAGAGCACTTGCCCTTGTCCCAGGTATCAGAATGCTATAGACTTCTATTTCACTTAGTTATTAGTAATTTAATGCAGTGCTTATTGCAGAGTTATGTTATAGAATAAAGTACACAATCCTGATGGATCTCTAGGAAACAATTATCAGCCTCAGTGTAAATTCTGAGCCTATCTCTTGCATCTTAGGTACTCTATTTCTCAGACAGACTGAGTTTCAGAGAAAGGAAATCATTTGCTCAAGGCAAATCAATTTGCAGAACTGAAATTCAGGTTTTTTGATAATAGGTAACCTTTATAAACTGAATAAGTGGAAGTCCCAGTTTATGAATATTGTCCAACTTTAATTATTGAAAGTAATTTCTTTATATACATTGGCAAGAGTTGGATGACAAATTATTTTCTCCCCCTATTTAAATGCCATTCATTTTATTTTATTTTATTTTATTTTATTTTATATTGTCTTTACAATAATTTTAAAATATGAGTCCTATTACCTTCATTTTACAGCGTAAGAAAAATAATTAGAAGGTGTTTTGTTACTTGACTGAGTATATATAGTAGGTAATTGGTTAGGCTAGAGCTGTGCATTCAGTTGTCAAGACTGTTGTTTAGTGTCTCCAGACCAAACTCTCACAAGACAGGCTTGAGGCTATGTACAGAACAGATGCTTGACTTCAAATTATGCCCTTTGGGATTTTTATTAACCTGAGCTGGGCAGACAAGACGGAGAGCAAGAAGCTCAGTGTAAGAGGGGACAGAGGGATACGATCCCCAGGCCTGGCAGAGAAGAGTACTTTTAGGAACAGCTGATGACAATAGCACAAGCCAGTAAAGTAGGGTGATTGGAGAGGGTGTAGCTGTAGCCCCTTGAACAAAAATGGCAAAGGGCATTTTTGTCCTGCTGCTTTCATCTCTGGTGGGCCCCATCTCTGCTTCAGCTGCCTTTGGTTTTAGTTCCCAGGAAAACCAACTTTGTAGAACTGTCTCCCCATAGATAAATATCACTTCCTAACCAGAGGAGCTGCTGAGGGGGTACTGGAGACACCCACGTCCCACTCTCTGCCCTCTCATGTTTTCCTTCTACAGCCTGGCACTGAAGACTGCAAAACTTCGCCCTGGACAGAGCCAATTCTCTTCTACTAAACTTTAAACTCCAAACCCATAATTAGTCTTTTGCGTACAATATTTATTTCTGAAGGAGTTTGTCTTAACATGGGGGCCACCTCCTCCAAGAAGCACATGTCTCGACAAAGAGCTCCTGCTCTTATTCACTTTGGTGTTTGCTAGCTTGTTCACCCTGGCCCAACCCTGCCCTTTGGGGAATGCCACCCACATAGAAGAATGAAATACATTGCAATAGGAGCTGAACAGCCTGGTTTTTACGGATACCTGCTGCTCCACCAAAACCCACCAGGCAGGTATCCTCAGCTAGAGCTCAGACCAGCCCCTGGCCCATTGCATGGAAAAAGCTCTTGGTGTCTTGATGTCCAGCCTTGGACCGGTGAATAAGGCCTTAGTCACTTTCTTTGAAGTTTTCCTGAAATCTTGTCCATCCTCAAGGGAAGAAGGGTCCAGGGAAGATCTTCAGGTCCTGTGTCCAAGTACCATCTGAGATGCAGGTACATGCTTAAAGTTTTAGAGTCCTTAGGTATCTCTTTCCCCCTTTCCAGGAAGAGTCCTGTCTTTTTTTAGTATCTCAAGTCTTCCTGTACTAGAAAAATATAATGTGTTATTTTAGGCTCTGGCACTTACAGATTAGTGACTTTGGGTGATACATTTTAATCTCTCTGGGCCTCAGTTTGTCCATGCATAAAAGGAGAATATTGGTTTAGATGAGCACTAAGTGTTGTTATTCCAAACTCTTGTGTATATGGTTCAAATTTAAGTCTGTTCCCATTGGCAGGTCCCTAGTCCAGGCTCTCTCCTACCCTCCCTAAAAAACTTCTAAAATAGCCTAAAAAACAACCTTCTCAGTGGTGGCTTCTAATCCTGCCTTCATGCCTTATGGGCACAATAACCACAGTTATCTTTCTAACATCCCACTTGAACCATATATGGGGTCTCCAGTACTTAAAGATCCAGGTTCTTTTCTTGACCCTGTCATTCAAAATTCTCCACACTCGAAATTGGAGAGAAGCTCAGGACACATCTATTTTTTGAGGCTTTCTGGATATTTTAAAAATGAAAAAAAAAAAAGTCAAAATATGCTATCAGAACTGTGGTACTTTTGAAATACTTACCTTTAACAATGACACATTTTTAACAAACATCATTCATATACAATGCAGCATATACCATTCAGAAGATAATTACCAGATTAATAAGGTCTTTACTGGAGATCTTTTCTGAATGAGAGTTCTAGCCTAATGGTCCTTCTGACCTCTTCCTGCTTTCCCTACATCCCACAATGAACCCTGACAATGTACAATCCTAGTTGAACCAATCCAAAACTCCCCAAACTTGGCAGTGCCCTTGAATTACCTCGGTGGTCTCCAAGCTGGCATTTGGGATCACTGGACAGGCTCCCTTTACATTTGTGTTAGCCTCCTGCTTAGACTGGCCAGACCTTTGGCTTTGCATTGCTCCATCAACACCTCAGCCCCTGGTTTCAGGCCAAAATCCTGGCAGGTTATTAGTCAGTGTTGGTTTCATGGCTGAATACCAGCCAGGGTAGAAATATGTTTACAACTCTGCTTGTACTCCGGCTCTCTCCTTACTCCCTTCAGGGACACTACGTAACTTCTACAAAAAGACACACTGTGCCTTCAAGACCCTGACATTACCTTCTTTCTACTTCTACCCAAGATATGTGGTTTTTCAAACCTCTCTCATCCTATCCCTATAGGCCTCTGACCTTCTTTTCAGCCACTTCACTTCTGTCTCAGCTCCCTTTGTCCTTGTTCTGAGGGTTCCACAGACCCAATTTTTAAAAGACAGGGTGTATACCGGGTTTCTTTTGTTTGATTTTCTTTTGACCCACAGTGCTTTTCTTTGCTGCCTTTGGGCACATGCATAGTATGCAAGTGAACAAGCCCAGACTTGAGAGTTAAGAACTTTGAGGAATTTCTCTGCTCCTGATACAGCAGGGAAGCTGAGTTAAGCTATTTGCCTTCTTTGCACCTTGGTTACGTCACCTATAGAGCAGGTATCATAAATAATGAAAGATTAAGCTCTGGCCTTGCTGGAAGATAGCATGTTTATCTGATCTCTGGCATTCCAAGTGCATGGTGACCACAGGGCACTTGGAGTATAGTTGTAATGGGTTGGAAGTCATGTCAGTGATGGAAATAAGGGAAAGAACACTAGACTGAGGTCAGAGGCCCCAAATTATGCCTCCTTCTGGTACTAGTTTGCTTTGCATCCTAAGGTAAGCCACTCAAACTCTCTGGCTTCATTTTCTTCCTTTGCAAAATGGGTATGTATAGCCTAGTAGCCAAGAGCAAGGGCTTTAAAGTCAGACAGACATGAATTGGATTCCCTGCTCTACCACTTACTAGCTGTGACCTAGTCTGATCACCAGATCCCTCTTGGTTTGTTTACTTATTTGAGGGAATATAAATGGGGACACTAATTGTATTTACTTTATAAGATTGTTATGAGGAGTAAGTGAAATAACATAGATAATATACATAAAGAACTTAACATAGTATACGTCAGTTATTACTATGACTACTACTATGAAGAAAATGAAGACCTGGGGGAGGACATTTGCTAACCTATCTTACACAATTGCTGTGAGAAACTGAGATAAGTCCTGGAAAAAGGCTTTGGAAGATAAAAGGACTCTTTAAAGGTGAGGTGGGATTGAAATAAAAGACAAAGGTGTTGGGACCTTCCCCCTTGATGCCAAGAGGTTTGAGTCTACAGGCTCTGGCTTGCTCAGTGCTGGCATCAGTGTCTATTGCCTTCTCCTCCCACTGACCCATCCTTGCATTCATGATGATTTGCTCCCCCTGGCAGATTGAATTAGAAGAGGGGATTTGAAACCTTGACCTCCATCCCTCTTCCACTCCTATTGTAGAGGCTACTCCTACCTATCAGATAAGTAACCAGTGCACAGCCCAGACCCAGACTGCACTTCACATTTGCCTTACTAAAGGTCTGACTCTAGTTACCAATGGTCAAGCTTCCTACAGTTGCTTTCCAAGTTTTAGGGTGTGTTGCCACCTGTGGCGTACCATGAGAACTGACTGCTCTGAACAATTATTAACTTCTGCACACAAAGCATATTGTTGCATAATGGTCATTCAACAAAATGGGCTAACTAAAGGAGGGTTGCATGTCTGTGTGTGTAGAGTTTCCTTCAGTAGCAGCTTGACAGGAGTAACTGTCCTCATCCTTATTCCTCAGAACAATATTTAATTTCTACATGCCAGGTCTCTTATATGATCTTATTTAATCATCACAAAACAAACATTTAGTTTGTATTTTTATAAAATACATTTTTCAGATAAGGAAACTGAGGCTTAGCAACATGAAGTAAGTTGCTCTAGGTCAAACAACAAGTTAAGTGGAAGATCTTGTTCTTAAACCCATGTTTTTCTGACTGCAGAGCTTACATTTTTAACCTATACATTGTAGAAAGACTAGTCCATCCCAGAACCTTCCTGTGGTGGTATAGGTCCCAACCTGCTTCCAGAATGGTCAGGCTGAGGCTTAAGGAAGTTTCTCTCTGCAGTTGCCAACCACTGCAATATCCTCTTCCTAAAAGAACTTTTGATTTCCTTCTTCTGCTCTTTCCCTCATTTTCCCCATCTATTACATAAAACACTTAACAGAAAGGAAAAGACATTTTAGAGTGAGAAGTGAGGTCAGACCATGTTTTCCCAGTCTCTCACTCTGCCCCTTTTTATCTACCTCCATCTCTCTGCTCTGACAAGAAATGCAGGGGTGCTAGGGATTATAAGAAGATTCCTGTTTAGAGGCAGGAACATGGTCTAATCTCAAGAGTGAGATTTCCTCTGGTTGTGGTGCTTTGTGAAGCCATAGCAGGAGACCCCTCACTGTGAAATCAACATTAGTGTTTCTTGCATCTCTGAGGATTAAAACCTTAATTGATCCTGGTAGCCAGTCTTCCTTGAATTGATTAATTTGCCATTTGTCTCAGGCCAGCCTGCAAGTGTGAGGAGAGCCACTTCTGGAGACAGAGTGACCACCTGTCTCCTTGAGTTGCCCACTAGAAATAGTTACCCAAGCTGGCCGCCGTCTTAGCTCAAAAGTGTCCTCAAGTTGAGGACAGGGCCCTATCCAGTTTCAGGCTCAGGGAAGCAAGGGGTTCATCTTTTTGGCATTTGTTTTCTTGTTCTGGTTCTACAAAGGCCCTGATGCTTCCTGAAAGCAGAGTGTAGAAAATTTGCCATCTGACTTCTGCTCTTCCCTGGTGGTTGGGCAGATCATTGGAGACCTATCAGACATTGTAGTATAGTGGAAGGAGTACTAGGAGTTCAAAGAGGGGGGTGGTTAGTCCTGGCTTGGCGTTGGACCTGCTGTGTTTCCTTGAGTAGTTTGTATCCTCTCTGAGACTCCATTTTCCCCACCTATGAATTTTTAAAACTTTATTGAGGTACAATTAACATACAATAAACCACACACATTTCAAGTGTACAATGATGAGTTGATGAATTTTCTTTTTATCTGAAACTAATATTACTCTGTATGTTAACCAACTGAAATTTTTAAATTTTTTTAAAATTAATTAATTTTTTAAAGATTTTTATTTATTTATTTGACAGAGAGAGACACAGTGAGAGAGGGAACAGAAGCTGGGGGAGTGGGAGAGGGAGAAACAGACTCCCTGCCAAGCAGGGAGCCCGATGTGGGGCTGGATCCCAGGACCCTGGGATCATGACCTGAGCCGAAGGCAGACACTTAATGACTGAGCCACCCAGGTGCCCCTGTTTTTTTTAATTTTTTTAAAAAATTTTAATATCAATATGTTTATTATCCACCACAAGAATATGTGCATTTTTTTGCTTACAGATTTATTTTATTTTATTTTATTTTATTTTGTTAGTTGATGAGTTTTGATGTGTACACACTCATGAAACCATCACTGCAAGCAAAGTAATGGACAGATCTATCACCCTCGAAACTTTCCTTATGTCTCTTTATAATTCCTCCCTCCCACCTCACTCCCTGCTCCTCCCCACTCCCAGATAACTACTAATATGCTTTCTGTCACTATAGATTAGTTTGTATTTTTCAAGAGTTTCACATAGCTGGAGTCCTACAGTATGTATTTTTTGGTAGGATCTGACTTTTTCTACTCAATGTAATTATTTTGAGATTCATGCATGTTGCTGCATGTCTCAATTGTTTGTTTATTCTCCCTCTCTCCCTACCTCTCTGCCTTCCTTCCTCCTTTATTCCATTTTATCAGTTGGGGAGATAGTATTGAATTTTATTAACTGGAAAGGTCTCTGAGACATGAATAAATATTAAAATGCATATTATAGGTGGGATGTACTATATTTATTGTCTTTGACAAAACTATAAATATGTATAATATATGTGTATATCTACTATATGTATACATATAAATTATTATGAATATGTATATTAAGTATACAGTTTATATATTTATTTATATATATAAATCTGGAGGAATACATAACAAAGTAAAAATACTTGTGGAATTGTGGAGATCTTTTTTGCCTTACTTTTCTGTTTTCTCATTTTTCTTTTTCTTTTTTTTTTTTAAAGATTTTATTTATTTATTTGACAGAGAGAGATCACAAGTAGGCAGAGAGGCAGGCAGAGAGAAAGGAGAAAGGAGGCTCCGTGCTGAGCAGAGAGCCCGATGCAGGACTCCATCCCAGGACCCTGAGATCATGACCTGAGCCGAAGGCAGCGGCTTAACCCACTGAGCCACCCAGGCACCCTGTTTTCTCATTTTTCAATTTTGAAAATACATAGCTCTTTTAAAAAGTAGGAAAATGTTACAATATTTTTAAACAGCTTTCTTGAGGTAAAATTGGCATACAATAAACAGCCCATTATATAAAGTATACACTCTGATAAGTATATATATATCTCATGAAGCTATCACCATATTCAAGATAATGAGCATCTCTATCATCCTCAAAAGTCTTCTCCCTCTCCACAAGCAACGATTCCGCTTCTGTCACTACAGACTTGTTTGCATTTTCTAGAATTTAGTGTAAATGGAATAAAAAATGGGTCTTTTTTTGGTCTGTTTTTTTCACATATCATAATAGTTTTGAGATTCATCCAAGTTGTTTCATCCAATAATCCGATCTTTTTTATTGCTGAGTACCGTTTTTTGGTATGGATGTGTTTATCCATTTACATATTGATGGATACTTGGGTTGTTTCTGTTTTTTTACTACTTACTATTACATTCTTTTCTTTTGGGTTGCTGGGTCATTGTAACTCCATGTTTAACTATTTGAAGAACTTCCAGAGGGATTAGACTATTTTACATTCCCAGCTGCTGTGCAAGTAGAGCTGAGTTCCAGTTTTTCCAAATTCTTACCAACAGCTGCCATGGTCAGATTTTTAAAAAATTTTAAATATTTTAATTATTCTGTTATGGCATCACGTTGGACTTTAATTTGTATTTCCTTTATGACTTATGATGTTAAGCATTCTTTCGTGTATTTATTTACCATCTAAATATCTTCTCTGGTGAAGTGTCAGTTCAAATATTTTGCCTGTTTTCAATTGGGATCTTTATTTTCTTATTTTTCAGTTTTGAGAATATATACACATGCACATACACACACACGGAGGTTGTAAGTCCTCCTTTATCAGACATAATTGGCAGATACTTTCTTTCAGAGTGTAGCCTGTGTTTTCTTATTTAATTTTATTTTTTCAGTGTTCCAAAATTCATTTTTTATGCACCACACTCAGTGCTACATGCAATACGTAATAGCTTGTGTTTTAATTCTCTTAAAAGTGTATTCAAAGAGTAAATTTTAAAATTTTGATGAAGTCGATTTTATTTATTTTTATACTTTTGCTCCTTGTGTTCTATTTAAGAAATCTATGTCTCACCCAAGGTCACTGTGACTTTCTCCTATGTTTTCTACAAGATTTATACTTTTAGGTCTTACAGTTAGGTCTATAATCCATTTTGAGTTAATTTTAGAGTATGATATGAGATCACAGTTCAACTTCATTCTTTTCCATGTGGATATCCAGGTGACACAGCACCATTTGTTGAAAAATATTAATCTTTCTCTATTTAATTGTTGTGACACTTTTGTTGTAAATCAACTAGTCAAATATGTGTGACCTATTTCTAAACTTGTTATTTTTTTCAACTGACCTATATATCCCTCTTTTGCCAATGCCATAATGTCTAGCTTGCTGTAACTTTATAGTAAATCTTGAATTCAGGTCACTATAAGTCTACCAATTTTGTTCTTCATTGTCAAACTATTTTCACAATTCTGTATCCTTTTCCTTTACACATAAATTTGAGAATCAGCTTGCCATATTTATTTTTTTTCCTGGACTTTTGTTTATTTTTTTAATTAGTATTTTTTATTATGTTATGTTAGTCATCATACAGTACATCATTAATTTTTAATGTAGTGTTCCATGATTCATTGTTTGCATATAACAACCAGTGCTCCATGTAATACCTGCCCTCCTTAATACCCATCACTGGGCCAACACACTTCCCCACCCCTCTCCCCTCTAAAACCCTCAGTTTGTTTCCTGAAGTCCATAGTCTCTCATGGTTCATCTCCCCCTCTGATTTGCCCCCCTTCATTTTTCCCTTCCTTCTCCTAATGTCCTCCATGCTATTCCCTATGTTTTACAAATAAGTGAAACCATATGATAATTGTCTTTCTCTGCTTGACTTATTTTACTTAGCATAATCCCCTCCAGTTCCATCCATGTTGATGCAGATGGTGGCTACTCATCGCTTCTGATGGCTGACTAATATTCCATTGTATATATGAACCACATTTTCTTTATCCATTCATCTGTTGAAAGGCATCTTGGCTCTTTCCACAGTTTGGCTATTGGGGACATTGTTGCTATGAACATTGGGGTGCATATGGCCCTTCTTTTCACTACATCTGTATCTTTGGGGTAAATACCCAGTAGTGCAATTGCTGGGCCATAGGGTAGCTCTATCTTTAATTTCTTGAGGAACCTCCACACTGTTTACCAAAGTGGCTGCACCAACTTGCATTCCCACCAATAGTGTAAGAGGGTTCCTCTTTCTCAGCATCCTCTCCAACATTTGTTGTTTCTTGCCTTGTTAGTTTTTGCCGTTCTAACTGGTATAAGGTGGTATCTCAGTGTGGTTTTTTGATTTGAATTTCCCTGATGACTAATGATGATGAATGCTTTTTCATGAGTCTGTTAGCCATTTATATGTCTTCTTTGGAGAAGTGTCTGCTCATGTCTTCTGCCCATTTTTTGACTTGATTGTTTTTTGGGTGTTGCATTTGAGAAGTTCTTTATAGATCGTGGATATCAGCCCTTTGTCTGTAGTGTCATTTGCAAATATCTTCGCCTATTCCGTGTGTTGCCTCTTAGCTTGCCACATTAAAAAAAAAAAACATTGCTGGGATTTTGATTGAGATTACATTGTATCTATGGAATAACTTGGGGACAATTGATAGCTTAACAGTGATGAGTCTTCTGACCCATGAACAAGATATATCCTTCCATTTCTTTAGGTCTTTCTTAATTTCTGTCCTCAACATCTTGTAATTTTCAGTATAGAGGTCTGCCACATACTTTAAAATCAAATTTATATAGCCAAACTGTGGAAGGAGCTGAGATATCCTTCAACAGATGAATGGATAAAGAAGTTGTAGTTCATATATACAATGTAATATTACTCGGCCATCAGAAAAAATAATACTTGCTATTTACATTAACATGGATGGAACTGGAGGGTATTATGCTCTGTGAAATAAGTCAGTCAGAGAAATATAATTATCATATAGTTTCATTCATATGTGAAATATAAGAAGTAGTGCAGAAGATCATAGGGGGAAGGAGGAAAAACTGAATGGGAAGAAATCAGAGAAGAAGCCAAACCATGAGAGACTTTTGACTCCAGGAAACAAACTGAGGGTTATGAAAAGGGAGGTGGATGGGGGAATGGGGTAACTGGGTGATGGGTATTAAGGAGGATAAGTGATGTGATGAGCACTGGCTGTTATACACAACAAATGAGTCATTGACCACTACATCAAAAACTATGGATGTACTGTATTTTGGCTAATTGAATTTAAGTAAAATAAAATAAAATAAAATTTATAAGTATTTCAAATTTCTGATGATATTATAAATGGTATTTTACTTCTATTTTTAATTATTCATTGCTAGTATATAAAAATACAATTGGCTTTTGAACGTTGGTTATATATCCTGTGAGCTTGGGTTTTGTTTTTTTTTTTTTTTTAAAGATTTTATTTATTTATTTGAGAGAGAGAATGAGCATGAGAGGGGAAAGGTCATAGGGAGAAGCAGACCCCCTGCTGATCAGGGAGCCCAGCCCAGGACTGGGATCCAGTCCTGGGATGCAGGACTAGATCCCAGGACTCCAGGATCATGACCTTAGCTGAAGGCAGTCACTCAACCAGCTGAGCCACCCAGGCGCCCTCCTGTGAACTTGTTTAATTCACTTATTAGTTCTAGTAGCTTTTTCGTAGTCTTTTGAATTTTCTAGATAAACAATCATGTTGTCTGTAAATATAGTTTTACTTATTTCTTTTTTCTTTTTTTTAATTTAATCTTAATTTTAATTTTTTTTATTTTTTATAAACATATATTTTTATCCCCAGGGGTACGGGTCTGTGAAGCGCCAGGTTTACACACTTCACAGCACTCACCATAGCACATACCCTCCCCAATGTCCATAACCCCACCCCCCTTCTCCCAACCCCCCTCCCCCCAGCAACCCTCAGTTTGTTTTGTGATAGTTTTACTTATTTCTGACTTGTTGTCTTCTATTTCTTCTTCTTGTCTTACTGCACTGGTGAGAACCTCCACTACAATGTTAAATAGAAGTAGCAGATATCCTTGCCTAGTTTCTAATCTTAGAGTGGAAGATTTCAGTTTTTCACTAATTAATATGATGTCAGCTATAGGTTTTCTATAGTTGCTTTTTATTAGGTTGAGAGAGTCCCACTTTATTACTAGTTTGCTGAGAGCTTTTATATTGAATGAATAATTTTGTCAAATGATTTTTTCTGCATCTATTTAGATAATTATATTGGATTTATTAAATTTGTAGTCTTTTTAAAAAAAGATTTTTTTTTTAAGAAAGAAAGAGACAGAATGAGCACAAGTTGGGGGGGGGTGAGGCAGAGGGAGAAGAAAATCCCCCCACTGAACAGAAAGCCCAATGGGGGGGCTCAATCCCAGGACCCTGGGATCATGACCTGAGCTGAAGTCAGGCACTTGACTGAGCCACCCAGGCACCCCTAAAATTTGTAGTCTTGTTATAATTGCATACTGCATTGATTGAGTTTTGGATGTTGAACTAATCTTGTATTTCTGGGATAGACACGACTTGATCATGCTTTATCCTTTCTACATGTTGTCAGATTCAATTTGCTAAAATGCTGTTAAGGGTTCTGCAACTGTGTTTATGAGGGACATTCATCTGTAGTTTTCTTGTGATGTCTTTATCTGGTTTTAGTATTAGGTAATATTGGACTCATAGAATGAATTGGAAAGTGATCTGTCTTCTATTTTTTATAAGAGTTTGTGTAGAATTGGTATTACTGTTTCCTCAAATATCTGAAATTCACCAGCGAAGCCATCTTGGTTACCCTCTCTATGATTTTTTTAAAAGTGGGCTCCAGGGGCGCCTGGGTGGCTCAGTGGGTTAAAGCCTCTGCCTTCAGCTCAGGTCATGGTCTCAGGGTCCTGGGATCGAGCCCCGCATCGGGCTCTCTGCTTGGCGGCGAGCCTACTTCCTCCTCTCTCCCTCTCTGCCTACTTGCGATCTCTATCAAATAAATAAATAAAATCTTTAAAAAAATAAAAGGGGGGCTCCATACACATTGTGGGGCTTTAATTTATGATCAAGAGTTG
>NW_022632122.1:0-16720 GCF_010015895.1 Lontra canadensis | reverse complement strand
ATTGATTGATTTGCGAATGTTGAACCATCCTTGCATCAGGAATAAATTACACCTGGTTTTGGTGGATAATGTTTTTAATGTGCTATTGGATCCTATTAGCTAGGATCTCGTTGAGAATCTTAGCATCCATATTAATCAGGGATATTGGTCTGAAATTCTCCTTTTTGGTGGGGTCTTTGCCTGCTTTAGTGATCAGGGTAATGCTGGCTTCATAAAAAAAGTCTGGAAGTTTTCCTTTGATTCAATTTTTTGAAACAGCTTCAGAAGAATAGGTTTTATTTCTTATTTGAAAGTTTGGTACAATTCCCCAGGGAATCTGTCAGGTCCTGGGCTCTTGTTTTTTGGGAGGTTTTTGATCACTGCTTCAATCTCATTACTAGATATCAGTCTATTCATGTTGTCAATTTCTTCCTGGTTCAATTTTGGAAGTTTATATTTTTCCAGGAATGCATCCATTTCATCTAGGTTGCTTAACTTATTGACATAAAACTGCTGATAATAATTTCTGATGATTGTTTCTATTTACTTGATGTTGTGATCTCTCCATTTTCATTCATAATTTTATGAATTCGGGCCTTCTCTTTTTTCTTTTGGATTAGTTTGGCCAATGGTTTATTGATCTTATTAATTCTTTCAAAAAGTGAGCTTCTAGTTTCATTGATGCATTCTACCGTATCTCTAGTTTCTATCTTCTTGATCTCTGCTCTAATCCTGATTATTTCCCTTCTTGTGTCTGGAGGTGGATTAATTTTTTGTTGATTCTCAAGTTCATTAAAGTGTTAAGACAGCTGGTGTATTCTGGATTTTTCAATTTTTTTGAGGGAGGCTTGGATGGCTATGTATTTCCCCCTTAGGACTGCCTTTGCAGTCTGCCAGTCCCATAGGTTTTGGACTGAAGTGTCTTCATTCTCATTGGTTTCCATGAATTGTTTAAGTTCTTCTTTGATTTCCTGGTTGATCCATGCATTCTTAAGCAAGGTGGTCTTTAGCTTCCAGGTGTCTGAGTTCCTTCCAAACTTTTCCTTGTGATTGAGCTCCAGTTTCAAAGCATTGTGATCTTAGAATATACAGGGAATAATCTTAATCTTTAGATACTGGTTGAGACCTGAATTGTGACCCAGAATGTGGTCTTTTCTGGAAAAAGCTCCTTGTGCACTTGAGAAGAATGAGTATTCTGTTGTTTTAGTGTGGAATGTTCTGTATATATCTATGAGGTCCATCTGGTCCAATGTGTCACTCAATGCTCTTGTTTCTTCATTGATTTTCCGCTTGGATGATCTGTTACTGAGAGTGGCATGTTAAGATCTCCTACTATTAATGTATTTATATCAATATGACTCTATCTTGATTAATAGTTTTCTTATGTAGTTGGCTGCTCCCATATTGGGGGCATAAATATTTATAATTGTTAGATATTTTTGATGGATAGTCCCTTTATCCATCCATCCATTCTTTATCCAGAAAGTGTCCTTCTGTATCTCTGACTACACTCTTTAGTTTAAAATCTAATTTATCTGATACGAGAATCGCTACCCCACCCTTTTTTTGAGGCCTATTGGCATGAAAGATGATTCTCCAACCCTTCACTTTCAGTGTGGACGTATCCTTAGGTTTGAAATGGGTCTCTTGTAGACAATATATGGAGGGGTCCTGTCGTTTTATCCAATCTGCAACCCCATGACATTTCATGGGCGCATTTAAGCCATTCATGTTGAGAGTGATCATTGATAGATACGTTTTTATTGACATTGTGATACCTGTGAAGTCTTTGTTTCTATAAAGAAGTGAGAAGAACCACATAGTCCTCTCAAATGATGCAGAAAATCATTTGATAAAATCCAGCATCCATACCTGATTAAAATTCTTCAAAGTATAAGGATAGAGGGAACATTCCTCCACTTCATAAAATCTGTTTATGAAAAACCCACAGCAAATAGCATCCTCAATGGGAAAAGCTGACTGCATTCCCATTGAGATCAGGAACATGATAATGATGCCCACCGTCATCACTCTTGTTCAACATAGTATTAGAAGTCCTAGCAACAGCAATCGGAATCAAGAGAAATAAAAGGTATTCAAATTGGCAAGGAAGAAGTCAAACTCTCTCTCTTCGCAGATGATATGACTCTTTATATGGAAAACCCAAAAGACTCCACCCCCAAACTACTAGAACTCATACAGCAATTCAGCAAAATGGCAGGATACAAAGTCAATGTACAGAAATCAGTTTCTTTCTTATACGTTAACAATGAAAATACCGAAAGGCAAATTAGAGAATCAATTCCCTTTACTATAGCAACAAGAACTATAAGACACCTGGAAATAAACCTAACCAAAGAGGTAAAGATCTGTACTCAAGGAACTACAGAACACTCATGAAACAAACTAAAGAAGACACAAAAAGATGGAAGACCATTCCATGCTCATGGATCAGAAGAATAAACACTGTAAAAATGTCTATACAGCCTAGAGCAATCTATACATTCAATGTCATTCTGATCAAAATTCCACCGGCATTTTTCAAGGAGCTAGAGCAAACGATCCTAAAACATGTATGGAATCAGAAGAAACCCCGAATTGCTAAGAAAATGTTGAAAAAACAAAAACAAAACTGGGGGCATCATGTTACCTGATTTCAAGCTCTCCTACAAAGCTGTGATCACCAAGACAGCATGGTACTAGCATAAAAACAGACACATAGACTAGTGGAACAGAGTAGAGAGCCCAGATATGGACCCTCAACTCTATGGTTAAATAATCTTCAACAAAACAGGAAAAAATATACAGGGGAAAAAGACAGTCTCTTCAATAAATGGTGCTGGGAAAACTGGACAGCTATATGTAGAAGAATGAAACTCCACCATTCTCTTACACTGTACACAAAGGTAAATTCAAAGTGGATAAAAGATCTCAACGTGAGACAGGAATCCCTCAGAATCCTAGAGGAGAACATAGGCAGTAATCTCTTCGATATCAGCCACAGCAACTTATTTCAAGATATGTCTCCAAAGGCAAAGGAAACAAAACTGAAGATGAATATTTGGCACTTCATCAAGATCAAAAGCTTCTGTACAGCAAAGGAAACAGTCAACAAAACAAAGAGGCAACCCAGGGAATGGGAGAAGATATTTGCAAATGACAGTACAGACAAAAGGTTGATATCCAGGATCTATAAAAAACTCAAACTTAACACACACAAAACAGATAATCATGTCAAAAAAATGGGCAGAAGATATGAACAGACACTTCTCCAATGAAGACATGCAAATGGCTATCAGGCACATGAAAAAGTGTTCATCCTCACTAGCCATCAGGGAGATTCAAATTAAAACCACATTGAGATATCACCTTACACCAGTTAGAGTGGCCAATATTAGCAAGACAGGAAACAACGTGTGTTGGAGGGGATGCAGAGAAAGGGGAGCCTTCTTACACTGTTGGTGGGAATGCAAGTTGGTGCAGCCATTTTAGAGAACAGTGTGGAGATTCCTTAAGAAATTAAAAATAGAGCCTCCCTATGACCCTGCAATTGCACTACTGGGTATTTACCCCAAAGATACAGATGTAGTAAAAAGAAGGGCCATCTATACCCCAATGTTTATAGCAGCAATGGCCACGGTCGCCAAACTGTGGAAAGAACCAAGATGCCCTTCAACGGACGAATGGATAAGGAAGATGTGGTCCATATACACTATGGAGTATTATGCCTCCATCAGAAAGGATGAATACCCAACTTTTGTAGCAACATGGATGGGACTGGAAGAGATTATGCTGAGTGAAATAAGTCAAGCAGAAAGAGTCAATTATCATATGGTTTCACTTATTTGTGGAACATAACAAATAGCATGAAGGACATGGGGAGTTAGAGAGGAGAAGGCAGTTGGGGGAAATTGGAAGGGGAGGTGAACCATGAGAGACTATGGACTCTGAAAAACAACCTGAGGGTTTTGAAGGGGCGGGGGGTTGGGAGGTTGGGGGAACCAGTTGTTGGGTATTAGGGAGGGCACAGATTGCATGGAGCACTGGGTGTGGTGCAAAAACAATGAATACTGTTATGCTGAAAATAAATAAATAATTTTTTTTAAAAACTGCATTGAGATACCCCTTTACACCAGTTAGAATGGCCAAAATTAACAAGACAGTAAATAATGTGTATTGGAAAGGATGTCGAGAAAGGGGAACCCTCTTACACTATTGGTGGGAATGCAAGTCGGTGCAGCCACTTTGGAAACAGTGTGGAGATTCCTTAAGAAATTAAAAATAGAGCTTCCCTATGACCCTGCAATTGCACTAGTGGATATTTGCCCCAATGATACAGATGTAATGAAAAGAAGGGCCATCTCTACCCCAGTGTTCATAGCAGCAATGTCCACAGTCACCAAACTGTGGATAGAACCAAGATGCCCATCAACAGACAAATGGATATGGAAGATGAGGTCCATATACACTATAGAGTATTATGCCTCCATCAGATAGGAGGAATGCCTAACTTTTGTATCAACATGGGCGGGACTGGAAGAGATTATGCTGAGTGAAATAATTGTAAGCAGAGGGAGTCAATTATCATATGTTTTCACTTATTTGTGGAGCATAAGAAATAACACAGAGGATATGGGGAGATGGAGAGGAGAAGGGTATTGGGGGAAATTGGAAGGGGAGATGAACCATGAGAGACTATGGACTCTGAAAACAATCTTAGGGTTTCAAGGCATGGGCGGTGGGAGGTTGTGTGAGCCTGGTGGTGGGTATCATGGAGGGCACATGTTGCATGGAACACTGGGTGTGGTACATAAACAATGAATTCTGGTACACTGAATAGAAATTTTAAAAAATAAAATAATATATATGTATGTATATGTGAATATTGGCTCATTATTTGCAGTGAAGCTAACATACAAATATAAATTGTTCATAGTGGTGACACAGGGTGAGGGCTATAGAGGAAGTGTCTGTACTATTTTTGAAATTATAAAACTAATGTCTAAAATTAAAAATTTATTAATTCAAAGATGGAGGCTGATATATAAGGGCTACATAAACTAAGGACTTACAAAAAGTCCCAGAAATAAGGCTATTTTGAAGTTTTCTTGAAAGGAAAAAAAACTATCTTGAAAGCGTTCTTGAATGGAATAAAAGAAACATAGTTTCCCTAAACCTTGAAGAATTTTTTAATGTTAACTTAAAAGGTCTGCGAATAATCATTTAAGTGAAGGTTTTAAGTAGTTTTGTATCTGGTTTATTTTTTCCCATGAAAGTGGTTTAGAAAAATCAATAAATAAACATATGTGTAAAAAGAAGTGTATATCAAAAAAAGTGTACAAACCCCACACCACTAAATTTGACAGTACTGTTTCCTAATGGTGCTCTAGGCTGGCTTATGACTGCATGCAGCCACATCATGGCTGACTCTGAATGCAGCCCCTTTCTAAGCATGTGTATACTTGTCCTTGGCCCCACCTGCAGGTTAAGCACTCCCTCTGAGCTGGGTGCATAACTGGGGGAAGGATGTTGGTCAAATAGGTAATAAAGGGAATTGGGGGGATGGGGAGACAGTAAAAAGAAAGCATGCTCATAAGTGGAGGGGCTGGGGGTTCCAGAGAGGATTGTGCTATTTCTTCTAACAATATGCATAGCTCTCTGTCAGAAATCCAGCACTGAAGAAAGAGCAATGCAGGAGAACCAGTGTACCCTTTGTCAGGAAATAAACTTGAATTCCTGCTGATTTATAAGCTGTGCCTAAAAACTCCCCCTAGACAATTTGGGGAAGAGAGAAGAAACTGTGTTCCTTTTCGGTGTTATGATTTCCCTTCAGTGGGGCTGGCTTTGGAAACAAATGTGTTCTGGCCCAGTATGTGGGAGAAGATATTTGCAAACAACATATCAGATAAAGGGCTAGTACCCAACATCCATCAAGAACTTATCAAAATCAAAACCCAAGGAACAAATAATCCAAACAAGAAATGGGCAGAGGAGGGGCGCCTGGGTGGCTCAGTGGGTTAAAGCCTCTGGCTTCGGCTCAGGTCATGATCTCAGGGTCCTGGGATCGAGCCCCGCATCGGGCTCTCTGCTCTGCGGGGAGCCTGCTTCCTCTTCCCTCTCTCTCTCTCTCTCTCTGCCTGACTCTCTGCCTACTTGTGATCTTGGTCTGTCAAATAAATAAAATAAAATAAAATTAAAAAATGGGCAGAGGACATGAACAGACATTTCTGCAAAGAAGACAACCAGATGGCTAACAGGTGAAAAAGTGCTCCATGACACTCTGCATCAGGGAAATACAAATCAAAGCCAGAAAGTGATAACACCTCGTGCCAGTCAGAAAGGCTAAAATTTACAAGTCAGGAAATGACAGATGCTGGTGAGGATGTGGAGAAATGGGAACCCTCCTATACTTCTGGTGGGAATGCAAGCTGGTGCAGCCACTCTGGAAAATAGCATGGAGATTCCTCAAGAAGCTGAAAATAGAGCTTACCTATGACCAAACAATCGCACTACTGGGGATTTACCCTAAACATAAAAATGTAGTGATCCGAAGGGGCATGTGCACCCGATTGTTTATAGCAGCAATGTCCACAACAGCGAAACTATGGAACAAACCTAGATGTCCATCAACAGATGAATGGATAAAGAAGAGGTGTGATTCATATATATATATATATACACATATATGATGCAGCCACCAAATGAAATGAAATCTTGTCGTTTGCAACGACATGGATGGAACTAGAATGTATTATGCTGAGTGAAATAAGTCAATCAGAGAAATACAATTACCATATGATCTCTCTGATATGAGGAATTTGAGAGGCAACATGGGGGGTTTGTGGGTAGGGAAGGAAAAAAATGAAAGAAGATGGCATCAGGAGGGAGACCATAGGAGACTCTTAAACTCACAAGACAAATTGAGGGTTGCTGGGGGTAGGCGGGTAGGGAGAGGGTGGTTGGGTTTTGGATATTTGGTAGGATGTGTGCTATGGTGAGTGCTGTGAAGTGTGTAAACATGGTGCATCACAGACCTGTACCCCCGGGGCTAATAATACATTATATGTTGTAAAAAAAACTTTAAAAATTAAAAAATGGATAAAGGACCTGAATAGATATCTTTCCATAGGATCATGGAAATGCAAATCAAATCCACAATGAAATGTTATTATGTCACATAATTGCTAATATAAAAAAGAAAAAATATATATAACAAACATTGGCAAGGTTGTGGGGAAAATGGAACCCTTGTACAGTGGTAGAAATGTAAATTGATACAGCCCTTCTTTTTTAACAAAAGAATGAAAGTAAAACTACCATGTGATGCAGCAATCCCAATTTGTGCATATATTCAAAGGAAATGAACAGGATCTCAAAGAGATATCTGCACCCCATGTTCGTTTCAGCATTGTTCACAGTAGCCAAGACATTGAAACAACCTAAATGTTGCATGGGTGAAGAAAATGTGGGTCATGGACATGGAAAGTCCAGCATAAAGAATATACTCAATGATATTGTAATAACAGGGTATAGTGACAGATGGTGATTACACTTGTTGAGTAATACTGAGTAGTGTGTATAATTGTCAAATTAATGTGTTGTACACCTGAAACTATATAATATTGTATATCCATTATACTTAAATGATAAAGCAAATATATTATTTCGTCATGAAAAAGAAGGAAATTCTGCTACTTGTGTCAACATGGATGAAACTGGAGGATATTATATTAAGTGAAAAAAGCCAGAAGGAGAAAGACAAATACTGTGTACTATCACCTATACATGGACTTAAAAAAATGAAGAAGTGAACTCACAGAAACAAATAGTGGATGATGGTTACCAGTGGCTGGGAGGTGGGGCATATGGGGAGATAGTGATCAAAGGTTAAGAACATTCAGTTATAAGATGAATAAGTTATGAAGATCTAATGTATAGCATGAGACTGTAGTTATAATACTGTATAGTGCCCTTAAAATTTGCTAAGGGAATAGATCTTAAGCTTGCTTACCAAAAAAATTCAGGTGATTGTGAGGTGATGTGTTCATTAATTTGATTGCAGTAATCATCTTATAATGCATATGTACATTAAATCATCAGGTTGTACACCTTAAATATATGTAATTTTATGTGCTCATTATACCTTAAAAAATCTGGGGAAAATGGTTGCAATGGTAAATGTTATGTTACATGAATTTTACTACAGTTAAAAATAAATAATAATAAAAGTAATACTTCTAGTTGTTAAAGGAAAAAAAAAAAAAAGACATGCCCATTAGTCGGAGCCAGTCATTGTTACCTTCTCCCTTCTGCAAGCTCTCCAGGCCCACAGCTTGCCTTGCCCATCCCACCTTCCTGGCCAATAGCCAAGCCAGCAACCAGCCAGGAAGTCATGTCAAACCCCACTCCCCCGTTAACGCCACCTGTGGCTTCTGAGGCCTCACTGGGAGCACCTCCTAGAAAATTAGCTCTTGAAAATGAAACCTGTAAAGTAGGAATAAGAACAACAACCAGAAGACTCATTGAATAATACGAAGGGTCTATGCAGGAAACCAGAACCAAAATTGTGGGAGAACAAACGGAGAGGAAAGACAGACCTAGAAGGTGTGTGTGGTAAGTCCAGGTGTGAGGAAGAGGGTTTGTAGGGGGACAAGAGATGTGATGCAAGTGTCCCGCTCAACAGGGGTTTAGGCATGGGGACCACCGTCCCACAGGGTCTTGGGAAGAGGGAGGGAGGGAGGGGCCTGAAAGGAGACCCCATAGAACCCGACAAGTCCTGGATGCCTTGGTGGTCACAGGCGGCATGAACTCTGAGAGCTCAGCCTTTGCCCCAGATTCCAGAAGAATGCAATGGGAGCAGCATACAGTTCAATAGGGTGGGGTGGTGACCTCTTGATACTGACTGATCCCTGAAACAAATGTAGCATTTCCTTCTACAGCCTGTCATCTTGCCGCCCACTCGAGATCCCGATTCTATGATACCACGTGGCTGTCATTTCCCTGACATGATTTTTAGCTCAGTGTCTGCGGAGCTGATGCAGTTAGACAAGGAGGGAGAGTCCAGAGTGGCAGCTTCATGCTAGAGACCGCAGAGAGGACAAGTGGCTGCCTCTGGTTGGGTCATCAGAAAGCTCACTTCTCTGATAATGGGAAGGGTTGGAGCTTCCAACCCAGCTGGGAATACCAGGTGGTAACTGATCCCAGGCCTTATTAAGCTACCCTGTGGTGCACATTCTCTCTTAGCTAGCTTCTTTCCCAACTTATCCTCAGTGGCTATTTTTTTTTATTCTTTTTTAATTTTTAGAAGATTTTATTTATTTATTTATTTGAGACAGAGAGCGAGACCTAGCCCCAATGCAAGCCTGCAAGTGGTGGGAATAGGCCAAGGGAAAAGGAGAGAATCTGAAGAGGTCCCTTCACTGCCCTGTGGGGATGCTGAGATCATGACCTGAGTGAAACCAAGAGTTGGAGACAACCAGCTCAGCCACCAAGCCGCTCCATATTTTTAACATTTTGTTATGATTTTATTTTTTAAGTAATCTCTCTACCCTTTTTGTGGCTCAAACTCTCAACCCTGAGATCTAGCGCAGTCTCTGTTAAAACCAGAGGTGGGAAAATCTGCCTGAACACCAGGGTTCATGTTACTTACTAAAGGGATTTGGTAGAGTCTTTTTTTTTTTTTTCCTGTTTAAGGATTAAAACAAGTTCTGGAGTTCCAGAGCCTGGGCATCTCAGAGACAATATCAGCTTTATATCTGGTGCTGGTTTTGACAGCTGTTCATTCCTGGAAAGCTGATGTTCATTCCTTTATGTCGAATTTCCAGGAACACATTTCTCATGAACCACGCTGGCTATTTTACTCCTTGCGGACAGAAGGAACACACCCCAAGGTCTCAGTAAGGAACTTTTCTAAGATTTGGACTTCGGGTAGTTGATGTGGGAGAGCATGGAAAGAGGTGGGGTTTGTTCTTCTCTGAACACTATTAGCACTACAATTCTATGATTGTAATAAAGAAGTTAATAGTTATCTCCTTATGAAGAGAGGACAATGTTTGGGATGTAGGTTGCACTGTGAGCTTGTTTTCATCTATCCTGAACAATATTGTCAGGTGACCTTGTTTTATCTCATTTTATCAAGGTCTCAAAGCAGTCTTGTCTGAGGTTGATATTCTGCATGCATGATTATTTATTTCAAACATGAGAAAATACAGTCAGGCTGGGAGTGTCAGTTGAGGGCTTCAGAGGCTGGCATTGTTTATTCTCACTAGAAATCCCTAAAACAGAAAAAGAAAAGAGAGACCTCTAATCTTACAGCTGTAGCTGCAAACCTGACTGGGAAAGTATGACTTTGACTAAGCATCTTGAATTTCCTGTGTCTCAATTTCTCATTTCAAAATGGCTCAAAAGGACTTGTTCCTGCATGGGTTGTCCCAGGTGTGAAACTGATAGAGGAGGAAGGTTGATGTGAGCTGGAGGCCCAGATGGTGGTACACAGTGCTTTCATGGTTTCCCACCTCCTGGGCTATCAGATCAAGAACAGCAGGTGAAGAGCATGTGCTCTCCTTTCCGGTCTGGGTCCTACAATAACCTATGGCTTCATGATATTTACATGGCAGTTTCAATCCCACAGTGGGAGCAGATGCAATAACAGGTACAGGAAGAACTTTGTTAGGGCCCAAACTGCTCCTACTGACTAGTAGGTTGAGTTCCTTAGATGATTGGAAACAACCTCAGTTGGAGACGACCTTAGCTATGACCCATAATCTATGAGACAAGAAAAGAAGAGACACTCCTAACCCTGATGCAGTTGCCACATTGAGGCCTTCCTGCTCTCCCATCTTGAGGGTGTACTTACTATAGCTCACCCAATTTGTAAACCAACTGAGTATAAACTGTAGGAGTGTAGAATTATGACAAAAGTATATTCCGGGGAAAAGTCCTTCTGGACATTTTTGTTTTAACTGTTGGAATATTGATGGACCAGTGTCCCCTGATATTCAGAAGTGGGTTTCTGGAGGGTGTCTTAGGAGCCTGGACAGGGAAGTTGCAGCCAAGGCTTGTGCGGGGGCTCGACTGCTGTCAGCTGGTGGGGGAAATTCTCCTAATCCCTGTGGGCCTCGGTTTCCTCATGTGTAAGATATGGTTGATATTCAAATTCTCCAAAGTCCCATCCTGCTCAGTTTCTGTGAGTGCACGAGGGACTGAGGTGCCTGTTACACAGCCCTGGGGACTGCAGCCGAGACCAGACTTGGTCCCTTCTCTGTGTGTCTCCCACAGGAGCCTGAGCTGAGTCCACACTGAAAACAGAGAATGGAGAGAGGAGATGGAAGACAGGATATCAGCAAGTTTGGAAGATGAGAATAACACAAAGAAGAACAAGGCAATGGTGGAGCAGGTGGTTGCTAGAGGAGTGAAGAATAAACACAAGCTGAGTCCAGAAAAATCAGGGGAAACTGAGGAATGCATGCAGCAGCATCAAAGGCCACAGGGAGCAGCCTGAGCTGAGCAGGAAGGACTAGGAGAGTAACGTAGTCCACAGTGAACCTGGGACCCTGCCACAGAGCCTCACAGGATGGATCGGGATTCATTTGTACTTCAGGGAAGCACCAGTTCCCAGAGGAGGAGGATGTGACCATGAGGCTGTGCCCCAGACCCCTAGCTTCAACCTTGGAGCTGCTTTTATGGTGGATGTCTTCCAAGTAAGTGTGGGGGGATCAGTGATGTTTGGATAAGAGTTGGAGAGGTCCATTCTTACTGCAGAGTATTGTTGTAATGTCAGAAATGACCACAGTAGGGAACTCTTGCCTCTGAGGCAGTGATACTAATAAAATTCTTCCAAATTTACAATTGTAAAAGGCTTTATGCACAATATATCTTGTGTGTATGTTCAGTGTTTCATTTTCCTTAGTCTGTGTTAAGAACTTGGAATTCTGACATCAATAAGATTTCACTGAGGAGGTCAAGCAGTGAGTGGGAGAATGCAAACAAAATCTTGTAGCATTTGGGTATCTCAGTCTCTTGAGAGTCTGCCTTCAGCTCATGTCATAATTCCAGGTCCCAGGGATCAAGTCCCTTGGTGCCAGGGTGGGGCAAGGGGGCTCCCTGCTCAGCAAAAGGTCATGGGGGCTAGGCCAAGTACATCGAATCCTAATGACAGGTGACCCATTGAGAAGAATCCAAGAGGACAGTCCCCCCTTCATCAGAGCGCACCACAAAGGAATGTCATGGGACATCAAGAGTGTCCTGCAGTCTCCTCTTTAAGGAAGGGGATTTGTTGCCTCCTGGGAGAAAGCAGAGAGAATTCCTGCAGGACATTCTGTCCAGGACTGAAGTTGAGATTGGAGCTTTTCCACCACTTCTATTGGATAAGGGAAGGAATATCTCTGAGAGCTTCCTCAGTACTTGTCTTGGTCCTTGGAGTCATGAATACAGAGGTAAATACAGTGTTATCCCAACTCTCACAGGCCTTTCAGTCTAGTAACCAGAAGTCATGAGAAGTGTGGGTGTGGTGAGTTCCTGGGAAGAAGTGGCCCATACTGCCTGGGGATGACATCAGTGGTTGTCCTTTTCTCTCATGGTGTTTCTGACCTATCTTGGCCCAGGGAACCTGGACAGCAACAAGATTTCAGCTTCTTGGGACACTGCCGACACCTGGGTTCCACGCTGGCACAAAGCAGTTAATACTTGCAATACTCCAGAGGAAACTGCTGGTATCAGTAGCTCCCCTCTCTGACTTGGCCAGCTGGAGAAATCGAGTCAAGTTCACAAAGTCTAATAGGGGCATCCTTGCCATAATGATCAACGATGTTCTGCCTTTCTCTTTGAGAACTTAAATGCTTTCCAGACTTCAGTATGCTCTCTGCATATAAAAATAATGTAAATAGTGGTTCCGGGGTGGTTCAGTCATTGAGCCTCTGCCTTCAGTTCAGGTCTTGATCCCAGGGTCCTTGGACGGAGCCCCATTTTGGTCTCTTTGCTCAATGAGGAGTCTGCTTCTCCCTGGCCCACTCCCCCTACTTGTGTTCCCTCTCTCACTGTATCTCTCCTTGACAAATATATAATTAAAGTCTTTTTAAAAAAATGTAAATAATGGCCAGATTTTAGATCAAGTAACTAAAGTAAAAAGGGAGTAAGGCAACTTCCAACTTGCACTGAGAATGTGCAGAAACTCTTACAACTGAAATTAAATAGAAAAAAAATTTAATTTGCATAACATATTTTTATAGTAATTCTGGAATAGGCAATGCCACTTCGTCTTTTAACATCATTTTGATAGTTCAAGAACATTTGCATTTCCATATACATGTTTGGATCAGCTTATAAATGCTTACTAAAATATCTGCTGGAATGTTGATTGGCATTGTGCGAGATCTGTTGATCATTGTGGGAAGAATTGACATCTAAATCATAATGAGTCTTCCAATTAACAACATATTTTATCTTTCCATGTATTTAGTTCTTTAATTTCTCAAAGTAATGCTCTGTAGTTTTCAGTGTAATGTTCTGACACGTTTTGTGTCTGATAAGACAAAGCAATAAGAGAATTGATGAAAAGACTTGAAGAAGAAATACTTCACAAAAGAAGATATCTAAATGGCCAGAAGCACTTGTAAGATGCTCCACCTGAAACCACTTAAAGAATAGAGTTGAACAAAAATCAAAATGGCTTCAATAATGTCTCCAGGAGGCTCAGTTTTAAACTAAGTAACCTTTTCTTCTCTTCTGCCAATCTCCCCTCCTTCCTTCTTAGCGTTCTGTTTCACCCTAGAGACATGATGGAGGAGGCCAGAAACTGACACACAGCTTCTGTGGAAGCCAGCTAGATCCTGTATTTCCACATAACCGCCCTCCCCATCCCTTCTTCCGGGTGCAGGGGGCTTCCAGTTTTTGAGGACCTTAGCCTGCTGTAGCTTAATTTGCCCTGGAAAGCTATTGTTCCTCATTATTGCAAACTCTGTCTTCATCTTATATTTTGGCTCTGAAGCACAGAGGTCGGTTTTGGACAGCATGCTCAGGCATCAGGAAGATCAATTAATACTGCAGTGAGTTACCATTACACCTCCATCCCTGTGCCTAATATTACAAAGACTGAAAACATATGCGGTAAGGATGTAAAGGAACTGGACGTTTCTTACACTTTTGGGAATGAAAAATGGTCCAACCCCTGAGAAAAACTGAGCCACAGGTAAACATGTACCAATCATGTGAACAGCCATTCCTCTCCTAGGTGTTCAGACAGTATGTCTGCACAACACCCTGCACATGAGTATTCATCACAGCTTTCTTCACAATGGCCACACCCTGGAAACTACATAGATGTCCATCAGTAGGTGAATGTACAGACAGAATATATCCATATAGAGGAATACGACTTAGCAAGAAAAATGAAATGTACATCTATGAAAATGCATTTCATTGTACTGTTTATCTTTTTTTAGTTTTTATTTTGTTGGGAAAGCACTCAGACCATGTCTCTCTCTCTGACTCTTCCAAAGGAGGAGGAGAACAGTCACTGATGGCAGTTGGCAATTGTGGAAACAATGGCTAAAGCCAGTTTCATGCTCACAAGAGAACACTGGGCCTCCTCCTCATGGTTTTGGGTACTGTACACATTCAGAGGAACTTCTCTAGTAACAAGCTATAGAAATGATCCCTGAAAGTATACTCTTAATTTTACACTTTAAAGTGATCAGTCTACTGTACCTAAATTATACCTCTGTAACATTCATGGAATAATCTACTCTATTTCTCCATACTACCCATGAGCATTTAGAAAATAACATTTTTTAAAAAGGAAATGAAATTCAATAAACAGAACAGAGATTCGTTTCCTCCATTATTAAGTGCATAAGAACACATATAACAAAGGCCCCTGGAAACTATTGCTGGGATAAATTAAAGGGAATCTAAATAAATAGAACAACATCTATCTCATTCATAGATTAGAAGACTCTGCATTGTTGGAATATCAGATCAGTTTTATTCTGACTCACATGGGAGAAGACACTTTGGGGGCAAATTTACAAGTTAATTCTAAAATGTATATGGAAATCAAGGTACTTAGAATAGCAAGACGACCTTGAAGACTTAAATAAGAGAAATGTACTAAATTTCAAAGCTCATCATATAGCTATGATAATTAAAGCACTACAGTATGGTGTAAGAAAACACTGTAAATATATGAATACAAGAGAGTAAAGTAAAAAATGTCCCCATACACATATACAATTTTTAAACTTTTTTTTTCAATTATTTTCAAGTAATCTCTACATCCAACATGGGGCTCAAACCCACAACTCTGAGATCAAATGTTGCTTGCTCTACCTTTTGAGCCACCCAGGCACCCATCAATTATTTGATTTTTAAAATAAGGTCACTGGTACACTTCACCAGAATAATGAAAGACTTTCCCTAAAAGTAACTGGAATGAATGAACATCTACTTAAAGATAAGTTAATATTAAAAACCCACTTTGCACCATATATCCATGTTAATTGGAGATATGAAAGCAAAAAGGTTTTTTTAAGATTTTATTTATTTGTCAGAGAAAGAGAGAGAGAGCGAGAGAGCAAGCACAGGCAGGGAGAGAGGCAGGCAGTGGGAGAAGCATTCTTCCCGCTGAGCAGGGATCCTGATATGTGACTCAATCCCAGGACCCCGGGATCATGATCCGAGCTGAAGGTAGATGCCCAACAGACTGAGCCACCCAGGTGTCCCAAAATATTGTTGTTAAGCACTGTGTCTCACATCAATAGCCAGTGTTCACAACAAGATGCTCTTAGCGTGTTAGGAAGAAATTTTTCAAATGAAAAAATTTAATCCTGGAGGGTTGGGGCAGAAATGAAGTCTAGGTAAAGGAAGCACCTGTATGGAAAGCTATAAGAGTGAATTGAAAAATGTGGGCATGGGGTTTGGTGTAGAAGGGGACTCTCCCCACGACTTGGCTCCAGCCACCCTAGCAAGGGGTCCTTGTGCCAGTCACAGGGGAATTGGGTCCTCTCTGTGCCTTAGTTTCTTCATCTGCAAACCAGGAAAAGGGGAAGCTTCCACTAACAAGTTGATTATGAAGACTAAAAGTCCTCATATATATGAAATCATCAGTCTCAAGAACTGTAAGGGACATCCCTGATCTCAGAGAGTTTCCAAACTGACTAAACCCCTGACTTTCATACGTAGATTCCAGAGCCCATATAAGCTAGCTGAATCAAAATTGCTAGAAACCAGATCTAAGAGGTTGCATTTTTACTAACTCTCCCAGGAAGTTCTGACATGAGGATCAATTTAAGAGTAGGAAACACTGAGTCATATAACTTTCATCTAAAACAGCAAAGTAGGAATAGCAGAACAAAGATATTTTCAACCCAGTCTCTTCGACAGAGGAGAAAAGGTGAAGGACTCTCAAATGGAAGGAGACCTGGCCCATCTGACCCCATTTTAACTTCCTCCAGTTGCCTGCAGAGACACAAACCTTTGGAGACATATGCCTCAAGCACCTGACAGTCCACCTTGAAAACTGTCAGAGCCCGAATTTCTCATTCAACGTTTCTTTGAAAGTAATGTTTTTGCTCATTGCTGGGCCTGATTGTCTTGGTTTCTTGCCTTACAAAAATGAATCCTCCCTGTCATATTGCTATTGTTGGAAACTTCCAATTTTACAGATAATCTCGCCACCTAATAAGGAACCAGAAACTTCTAACAAAATCCAAAGAAAACTGACAGAATGAGAGAAGATACTTGCAAA
>NW_022632121.1:0-16724 GCF_010015895.1 Lontra canadensis | reverse complement strand
TTTCTTCCTGTTTATTGCTGAGTACTATTCCATCGTGTGGATGTACCACTGTGTGGACACCCGCTTCCCTTTCCGCTTGCACTTACTCAAAGAGGCTGGAAACTTACTGGACTCTGGCGGACTCCACTTCCTCTCTCCCCATCACCGCTCTCCTCACTGCAGTCTGGATCTGTGTCCGTTACTTTGCTTGCTGACTCTGGCCAGGCCTACCTTGGATCCCCGATTTTCTTTTTTAAAATTTTTAAAAATTTCTTTTATTTTCAGAGCACTCATGGCCTTTTATGACTTGGTATAATCCACTTACTTCTTTTCTTATTTGTCTACTCCTCCCAACTAGAACTGTAGCTCTGTGGGAGAGGGGATTTTTTTTGCCTGTTTGGTTCACTACTGTATCTTCAGTATCCTCAACAGGTAGTGAATATTCAAGAAATATTTGAATAAATTAAATATATTTGCTCAGGGCCTCCTACCTGGCAAATCCAGTAGATGGGGTTTTTTGGGGGGAGGATAGTTTTCTTATTGGATTTTCGGGGCACTGTTTGGCACTGATAACCAGCGACTTTTTGCCCTCCTCAATTTATACAACTTCTCTAGGAAATTCTACCATCGCATGGCTTTAAACACCATCTACAGGTAGATGACTTCTAAATCTTTCTCTTTGGCCCTGACCTCCCAGCCTGAGCCCCAGAATCAAGCATCCAGGGGCCTACCAGATATCTCCACCCAGAGAGCACACAGGTTCTCAAAACTTGACACACCTAGAACTGAGTGTTGCCTTTCACCTTGACCACATCAAATTTATTCTTTCTTCTGTATTTCTAGCTAGCGATACAGCTTGCTCCACACCCAGCCTGGAGCCCAACGTGGGACTTGAACTCACGTCTGTGAGATCAATCCCTGAGCCGAGATCAAGAGTCAGACACTTAATGGACCAAGCCACCCAGGCACCCCTCTTCTGAATTTAGCTTGGTAAATGGCACCATCATTCAACCTGCTGCCCCAAGCCAGGAACCCGGGATTCCTTCATTCGCTCACTCTTATTGCCCTAGCCAATCAGTCATCAAGTACAACAACCAATTTGATCTTCTAAACACTGCACTTCTCCAATCCATCCCTTTCCGTGTTCTCGACTGTTTCTCTCTTGGTTCAGGCTACCACCACCTCAAGCGTGGGTCACTGCAACAGTCTCTTACTGGTCTCCATGACCCACTCCTGTCCTTCCCAGTGCATTCGGAATGCATCTCCAACATTTCAGCGCGGACCACTGACTCCTTCACAGACTTTCTACCACCTATAGGATGAAATCCAAGATCCTTAGAATGATACACAAGGCCCTAAACGACAATTTTCCTAGCATTAAAAGCACCGTTCACCCCCTGCACTCCTTAGCAATATTTCTCTACTTCTGTTACCTCCCATTATCCCCTCTGAAGACTTTTCATTCATGCAAATGTTTACTGAGTACCTAGTATATGCCAGGCCCTGAGGATACAGCAGTGAACCAAACAGACAAAAAGCCCCTGTTCCCACAGAGCTGAAATTCTAGTTGTGGGGAAGGAACAGGCAAAAGAAATAAATACTTACACCAAATACTAAAAGGCAGTGACTGCTCTGAAGCAAATCAAGGCAGGGCCAAGATACAGGGAGTGCCTGGAGGGTGCTGATGTTTTTAGTAGGGTGGTCCCCGAAAACTCACCAAGAAGATGGCCTTTGAGTGAAGATCTGAAGGCAGTGAATGGTGCCATTACCTGCAAAGGCCCTGGGGCAGAAGCAGGCCTGGGGTGTTAGACAATAAGGAGGCCAGTATGGCGGGAACGGAATGAACAAAAGAGAGAGTGACCGGACAAGGCATCAGGAAAGTAGACCACGCATGACTGGTCCCTGTAAGGCTGGCAGGCTGCTGTATTTTGACTTGAATTACCGAGTGGGAATGGGAGATACTGCTGGGTTCTCAATAGAAGAGTGAAGGAGCCTAGTTTATGTTTTAAGAGGACCACTCTGGCTGCTGTGTGAAGTCTGAAGGCTGGAGGAAAGGGTAGAAGGAGGAGATTATAAGGAGGAAGCGAGGCAAGAAAGCATGGTAGCTTGGACTGGGACGCTAGTCATGGGGGTCAATGACTCTAACGTTTCTGGCCCGAGCAACTGGGTAGACGGAAGTGCTGCTAACCAAATGGGAAAAACCACAGGAGAAGTAGGGGGTTTTTTGGAGGGTGGGTGGAGGAGACATCGGGAGTTCAAGTGTGTGACACCCCTTTGACACCTCAATGGCAATGGGAAGTTGGCTATGCAAGTCTGCAGCCCAGGAAAGAGGGTTAGGGCTGGGGATCTAATGTGACAATCCTCAACACTGAGATGGTATTGAAACCCAGGAGACTAGATGAGATCACTTAGGGCTCGAGCCCAGGGATACCCCAACGTTTAGAAGTCAAGGCAAAGAGGAGGACTGGCAAAGAAGCCAAGTGCTGGGCAGTGAGTGTGTCACAGGAAGTGGTGAGCTCCCGATGGCCAAGGAAGATGAGAACCGAGTCCCGACCATTGCATTTAGAGACAGGGAGGTCACAGCTTCTCTTAGGAAGAGAAGTTTCTGTTGAGTGGTGGGGGCAAAAGTCTGACTGAAATGATTCAAGGGAGATGAGAAGAGAAAGGAGACAGTGAATATGGACAGCCCTTTGCAGGAGGCCCCTTTCGCACTGTAATGTAACCAGGCCTGACTCACATGTCTGTTTCTCCCAGGGGGCTGTGCGCTCTGTAAGGACTGGTCTTGTTCACTTCCAGATCTCTGGCGCCTTCCTCAGCAGCCGGCATGTGGCCGGTGCTCAGCGAATGGTTTGCTGAATAAATGCCTGAAAATGCTCAGTACAGGAGTGGTCTGGAATTTTAAAAGCATTCTGACATAACGCCGTGCATGAATTATAAAAACTGGGTCAAAACCTATATGATATGATATAGACTCTTTTCAGAAAACGAGGATCAAACTTCGCACGACAGTGTGTAGATAGTTCTATCTGACCAAGAAGTGATGGCATCTGAGTACAGAATAGCCACAATAATGTTGCTACTGCTTCTCGTGTACTTAGATGTATGCCTGGTCCAGGTGAGGAGACTGAGGCTTGGGGACCGGCTAAGTGATTTGATCAAGGTCATCCGGCTCGGAAATAACACATTTTATTCTGTTTCATCTGAATTAGTTGTTTCATGTTTTTTCCCCCAGGAGACTGTGATCCCTGGTAGCTGGGACCATGTCTTACTCAGCTTCTCTTCTCTCCAGCCTCCATAGAACTCTGTAGAATGTACGAACACATTGCAACCAGAGAAGTAGCACGAAAACTCAATGTTAATCACTGAAACGCACTACCGGGAAGGTCAGGCCTTGTGGACTATAGATTTTTGTTGTCTCTGACTATGAAGCCTGGCCCTTTCTTGCTCTTGTTCTGGTCCTGGGTCTCATGACTCCAGGCCACGACAACCCTGAATCCCCAAACCACAGACTCAGATGTGAGAGGGACCTGAAGATATTCCGGTCCAATGGGTGCAGTTGGCTGGCTCAGTCGGTGGAGCACATGACTCTTGATCTCTTGGTCGTGAGTTCGAGTCCCGTGCTGGGGGTAGAGGTTACTTAAAAATAAAATCCTTGGGGCGCCTGGGTGGCTCAGTGGGTTAAGCCTCTGCCTTCAGCTCAGGTCATGATCTCAGGGTCCTGGGATCGAGCGCCACATCGGGCTCTCTGCTCGACAGAGAGCCTGCTTCCCCCCCTCTCTCTGCCTGCCTCTCTGCCTACTTGTGATCTCTCTCTCTGTCAAAAAAATAAATAAAATCTTTATTAAAAAATCCTTAAAAAAAGATATTCCGATCCAGTGACTTCATTTACAGATAGAAACCCAAGATCTTGAGAGGAAGAGTGACCAAGAGGGACAAAAGCCAGGTGCTCTGCCCTCCGGGACCCTGCATCCCAGTGACTCCCTGACCTTGGCCTCTAGGTTCAAAGACATAAAATGACAATATGTGCCGCACCTGACACCTACCTAGCTTGTGTCCTCGCAGGACATCCCATCCTGCCACCTGTTGCTGGCAAAAGGACAGTCGCCCTCTTCCTTGTCAGACTCTAGCCTCTCCAGTGAACCCTCACCATAAGGGCATCTGATAAATACAGAAAAATGTCAGTAATTCCAACATGTATGTATGTGTCTGGGGGGAGGCTAGTTTAAATTAATGAAGCCTAGCTTATGAAGTCTTGGGAGGATATTCCATTTTATTATATATGACTGAAACCGGATTAATGACGGGCAGCGGAGTAGAGAGACTTTCCAGGCTCTATGTTCTTATCTAGCTGAGCAATTTGTGAAAGCCCGTATGGAGCACAAGGTCATGTGCATGGGTTTTACCATAACACAGACCTGGATTTGAACCAACCTCATCTCTTCCACTCACTAGCTCTGTGATGGAAAGCAAGTTCCTTAACTTCTCTGAACTTCCATGTCCTCATTTCAAAAATGGGGAGGATAATGCCTTCTGCTGTTTATATCATTCATTTCCTTACTGAACCTTGGGTTGTTACTATAATTCTAGTGCCAGGCAAATTAATAAAGTTCCACAGTTCTTCATTTTATATGAAAGAGCATTGTACCTTTCATCATTTAATCCAGCTCGAAGGATCAACATTCTTTTTTTTGAAAGATTTTATTTATTTATTTATTTTAGATTTTATTTGAGAGAGAGAGAGAGTAAGCGTACAAGCGGGAAGAGGTGGAGGGAGAAGCAGACTCCCCGCTGAGCAGGGAGCCCTGTCCCAGGGCCCTGAGATGATGACCTGAGCCAAAAGGAAACACTTAACCGACTGAGCCATCCAGGCGCCCCTAAAGATTTTATTTTTAAGTAATCTCTACACACAATGTGGGGCTTGAACTCACAACCCTGAGATCAAGATCACACGGCTCTACCGACTGAGGCAGCCAGGCGCCCTGTTGAAGGATCAACATTCTATGCTTCAACCATATACAGTCCTATGTCAAGGTGAAGGGTGAACCTCTGGGTTAGCCCTTCCCTTTGGGGTCAAGTACACGCAAGTACAGACCAGAGTATGAAAAATAAGACATGAAATGGACAAGCTGAGTCTCCCAACCTGGAGTTTCAGGAGCCAAAATGGCCAGGGGTCTTTGTGAATGTCTTACTTTAAAATGTTTACCGGGACACTATTGAGACACTATTCCTTCTTACCCCGCCGAGGAAGAACCATTGCCAAACAGATGTTAAAGGCTTCCTTTCCCCTTAGAAAGAATCTGCCTAATCATAAGACTTAAAGTTCCTCCTGCTACTGTAAGACTGACATATTGAAAAGAGATTATATTCATGCAGGAAATAAACTTTCTTATTCTGTTATGAGATCATATGATTGATTTATCTTCTGCTAGTTTCCAGTAAAACTACAAAAAACCCTAAGTTATGGGTCAAGGTAATCATTTTGTAATGCTGTGCCTACATCCCACAACTAGAACAAAAAGACACTAAGCAAATGACATGAGTTAACAGAGCAACTACTTGTGATGAATCAAGGGCCAGCTATGTTCAACCTTAGGACCTCAGCCATCTTCCAAATGTCCTTGCTTTACTCTACCTTCACTGCTAAGCCACCATCATTGTCAACATGGACCATTATTCAGCTCCCTTTTGGTCTCCTTGGGACAGAGAGGGTTTGAGACTCCTCGCCTGGCCCCTTTATAGTCCATTCTCTTTTTTAAAGAAGTTGCCAGAGAAATTAAAATTTTACTCATCTGCTTAAGATACTTTAATGGCTTTATAGAACACTTAGAATAAAATCTACATTCCTTACTGTTACCTGTAAGCTGTGATGGTAATGTAGTGGTAAATATTTAACAACTGATTCTCTGGGGAGAAAAAAGCCCGGAGTGGTCGCATTTGCCAATTTCAGTGATGTCAGTACTGCCACATGGTTGATTTCAAGCTACCATCTGTGAGGCCCGCCAGCTCCTGGACTGCCTGTAACTTAACAATCAGCTCTCCTAGGCCCACAGGAGCTGGCTCGAGCACACCACTGGAAGGTGATAAGCCCTACACAACCTGCCCCTGCAAACCTCTTCAATGGGAGCAAGAAATCGACACAATTGCCTTACCCATCCACACACCTCCAGTCTCTGCCCTCTCCAGCCCACCCTCCACACGGCAGCCGGCTGCTGTTCCAAACTCACCAGTTGCTGTCACGGCTTTGCTAAGAAACCTTTACCAACTCCCAGTTTTCTAAGAAAAGTTTTCCAAAGAGAAAACCTAACCGAATTCAAAACCCTCTATAGTTTGGTGCCCATCGGTCTTCCCAGTATTATTTTCCACTATTGTTCCGTGATGGTTTGTTTCATGTGTCAAGTTGGCTAGACTGTGGTACCCAGATATTTGGTCAAGCACCAGGCTAGCTGTTGCTGTAAAGGTATTTTTAAGATGAGATTAACATTTTTAATATTTTTTTTTACTTTAAGTGCTTATTTTAATTCCAGTATAGTTAACATACAGTGTAATATTAGTCTCAGGTGTACAATATAGTGATTCAACACTTCTCTGCATTACTCAGTGCTCATCCCAAGTTCCCTCCTTCATCCCCATCACCTGTGCCCCCTCCCGCCCCCCTTCTCCCCCTCCTCTTTTCTCCTCCCCTCTGGCAACCATCAGATTGTTCTCTAGAATTAAGATGCTGTTTCTTGCTTTGACTCTTTTTTCTCTTTGCTTGTTTGTTTTCTTAAGTTCCATGTATGAGTGAAATCATACGGTATTTGTCTTTCTTTGAGTTATTTTGCTTAGCATCATACTCTCTGGCTCCATCCACGTTATTGCAAATGGCAAGAGTTCATTTTTTAAAAGATTTTATTTATTTATTTATTTGACAGACAGAGATCACAAGTAGGCAGAGAGGCAGGCAGAGAGAGAGAGGGAGAAGTAGGCTCCCCGCTGAGCAGAGAGCCTGATGCGGGGCTTGATCCCAGGACCTTGGGATCATGACCTGAGCCAAAGGCAGAGGCTTTAACCCACTGAGCCACACAGGTGTCCTGAGTTCATTCTTTTTGATGCTGGAATAATATTCCACTGTAAATCTATACCACCTCTTCTTTATCCACTCATTCATCAATAGACACTTGGGCGGCTTCTGTAGTTTGGCTACTGTAAATAATGCTGCAATAAACAGTTTGCATGTATCCCTTTGAATTAGTGTTTTTGTATTTTTAGGGTAAATACTCAGTAATGCAATTGCTGGATTGTAGAGTAATTCTATTTTTAGCTTTTTGAGGCACCTCCATACTGTCTTCCACAGTGGCTGCCTCAGTTTGCATTCCCACCCACAGTGCATGAGGCTTCCCTTTCTCCACATCCTCGCCAACACCTGTTGTTTCTTGTGTTGTTGATTTTAGCCATTCTGAAAGTCGTGAGGTGATATCTCATTGTAGTTTTTTTAATTAAAACTTTTTTTTTATTTTTAAAAAGATTTTATTTATTTATTAGAGCGATGGAGAGAGAGCACAAGCAGTTGGAGCAGCAGGCAGAGGGAGTGGGGAAGCAGGCTCCCCGCTGAGCAGAGAGCCCGACATGGGGCTCGATCCCAGGACCCCGGGATCATGACCTGAGCCGAAAGCAGAGGCTTAAACGACTGAGCCACCCAGGCGTCCCACATTGTAGTTTTTTTTTTTTTAAGATTTTATTTTTAAGTAATCTTTACCCCCAATGTGGGGCTCAAACTTACAACCGTCAGATTAAGAGTTGCATGCTCTGCCCACTGAGCCAGCCAGGTGCCCCTCATTATAGTTTTGATTTGCATTTCCCTGATGATAAGTGAAAATAAGCATCTTTTCATGTGTCTGTTGGTCAGATGAGTTAACATTTAAGTCACTAGAGTTTAGGGGCACCTGGCTGGCTCAGTCATTAAGCATCTGCCTTCGGCTCAGGTCATGATCCTGGGATCCTGGGATTAAGCCCCACGTAGGGCTCCTTGCCTGGTGGGAAGCCTGCTTCTCCCTCTCCCACTTCCCCTGCTTGTGTTCCCTCTCTCGCTGTGTCTCTCTCTCTGTGTCAAATAAGTACATAAAACCTTAAAAAAAAAGTCACTAGAGTTTAAGCAAATTACCTATCATAATGTGGGTGGGCCTCATCTAATTCGTTGAGGGCCTAAAGAGAAAAAAGACTGGGGTCCCCCCAGGAAGAGGGAATTCTGCCAGTAGTCAGCTTCTGGACTTGAACTGTGCACAGTTGTGTGTGGCAATTCCTTAAGAGAAATCTCTTTATCTTTCTACATATATACATATGCTATGGGCTCTGTTTTTCTAGAGAACCACGACTAACATCTCCCCTCACCTCAGGAGACCTACATCCAATCACACTTGTTATTTCCTGAACCACTTTTTCAGCTGTGCAAAATCCTAGTTATCCAGGGTCGGGTCAGCTGCCACCTCATCTTGAAACTTTTTTGGATTTTGATAGGAACTACCTGTTTCCCTGCTGCTGCTTCCTCTCTTTTGCCCTCCTTCTGTCTCTCTCTCTTTTTAAAAAATGATTTGTAATGTTTGTTTGTTTACTTATTTATTTATGTAAGTAAATGCTACACCCAGCATGGGGCTTGAACTCACAACCCCGAGATCAAGAGTTGCACGCTCCACTGACTGAGCCAGCCAGGTGCCTCCCCGCCCACTCTCTTTTTGAGAGGTGGGGAGGGATAGAGGGAGAAGAGAGAAAATCTTTAATTTTTAAAAATTTTAATAGTTATATATATGTATATATATAGAGAGAGAGAGACAGAGAGAGAATGCTTGCGCATGCGCCAGCAGGGTCAGGGGGCAGAGAGAGAGGGAGAGAAAGAATCCCAAGCAGGCTCCATGCCCAGTGTGGAGCCAGGCATGGGTCTCGATCTCACGACCCTGAGATCATGGCCTGAGCCGAAATCAAGAGTCAGACACTCAGCCAACTGAGCCATCCCCATGCCCCGCTTACCTCTCATTTAAAAAAAACTTCATCGTAGGGGCGCCTGGCTGGCTCCGTCAGTGGAGCATGTGACTGTTGATTTCAGAGACAGGAGTTTAAGCCCCACACTGGGCCTAGAGTTTACTTAAAAGCAAACAAACAGCTTTTTATTGTAGAACATTTCAAACGTATACAGAAAGGGTGAAATGAACACCAAGTTCCCTCACCCAGCTTCAACAATCAGCAACTCATGGCCAATCTCTTTTCATCTCTACCCCTATGAGACATCATTTCAGTTCATCTGTAGATATTTAATTGTGTTTCTCTAAAATATAATGGCTTCTTCTCTAATATGTAAATATATATAATCACACCATTATTGCACCTAAAAAATTACAATGCCTTAATATCATGTATCTGATTAGTGTTCCCATTTCCTTCATTGCCTTGTATAATTATTTTGTTTGAGTCGAGGTTCTTTCCCTGTCTTGTGCTCTCTTTGCTATTTGTTTGGACCTCTGCTTTGGTACAGTCGACCTAGTGTGAGTTATAGGAGTACAAATCTGGGCTGGTGGCCCACCGGCCTGTGGGATCAGGCACTAGGCCTTCCTTCTGTCCTACCTCTTCAGGGTCTAACACCCTTCATCTCACATATCAGGCACTTATCAAATGTCAAATCAAATTCCCCTCAGTATCAGTGTCACCAGTAGCTTTTCCCACATACAGCTGTTTACTTGTGATCAGGCTCAAATAAGCCACATAGACGGTAACGAAACAAAAAAAATGAGTAATGTTTCCTGAGAGCTCAGGGTCAGGCATTATACTGAGCATGTGACACCTACCATCTCATTTAATCCTCACAAAAGCCTCGTGAGATAGGTAGTAGGATCCTCGCAGCCCTATTTTATAGATGACAAAATGGAGTCTGTGAAAGGATGACTCTCCCAAAATCACAGAACATGAGACAAAGCATCAACTTCAACTTGGGTCTCTCGGACTCAGAATCAAGCTCTATTCCACTGAGCTCCACTGTCTTCTGTTGCCCCAAACTGAGAATACTCTTAGCCCTTGACACACTTGCTGATGACAATCAGCACTGAATGTGGCTGCCACAGCATGGACCCTGAATGAATTCTCTAGGCTAAGACCAGAACTCCTGGTATTTTTTTAAAAGATAGAAAAAAAAAATGTTCTAAGTAGTCCCTACACCCAACGTGGGGCTTGAACCCACAACCCTGAGATCAAGAGTCACGCGTTTCACTGACTGAGCCAGCCAGGTGCTCCCGAACTCATGGTATTTTTGAATAAATGCCTCTGTTGGTGTCAGACTAAATGACTATAAAGGCAAGCACGGATTCCTGGCTGTCCCCCGCTATGGACAATGTTTGCGGGCCCCCAACATTCATTATGGGGTATTATTACTGGTCGTGAGGATGGAGGCTTCATGAATGGGGTTGGTGCCCTTATGAGGGGAGACACCAGAGAAATGATCCCTCTCACCCCCACCGTGTGAAGCCACGACGAGAAGGTGGCTGTCCGCAGGCCAGGAAAAGGGTTTTCACCAGACATGCAGTCTGCCGGCACCTTGATCTTGAACTTCCCCAGCCTCCAGAACCGTGAGCAGTGTCTGTTGTTCAAGCCACTGGTGTATGGTATTCTGTGATTGCTGCCCAGATGAAGCTACCCCCACAGGAAGAAGGAATGGTAATGATCGGAGCTTCTCAACTCTCAGCTGCATATGAGGCTTTTCAAACGGGAAGCTTTTCGAGACCATCATGATGGGGACCCATGCCCAGAGCCTGTGCTTTCTGGTGTGCAGACCTGGCTCCATCAGCCCACTGCTGACACGGACGGCACACGGGCCGCTCGCCAGCGCTGCGACCTGGAGCCCACACCTCGACCATTCTGAGCCCCAGTTTCCTCATCTGTAAAATGGGGATAATCAGGATATTGACCTTATTGTTGTCCAGATTAAATGAAATGCATGTAAAGTGCCTGGACCAGCATTCGACGTACAGCAAGTGCTTACAAAAGCGACCATCATGATGAATGTCACTGTTACTGACTATCTGAACTTGGAGAAGAGAGGAGGGTGCTGAAGACCAAACCAACCCACTAGATGGGCACATGAGACTTGCCCAAACTGTATCTTACTAGTAAAGAGAAATGAAACATGTCAGGCTGCTGGTCACAAGGACCTGAGCTTACATCTTCCCTCCACACAAGCCCAAGCAACTGACCTCCCCGCCGATTTAGTCCAGGATGAGCATGCAGCCACGGCACCGTCTGGAAAGATCCAGAGAAGCCAGCTCTTCGGTCTGCCTCTGCCCCTCTCTGGACGACCTTGCTCAGCTCCCGAAGTTCTTTGAACCTTGGTTTTCTCACATGTCAAGTGAGAAGAGTGGGACCAGATGCCCTGAACGCCTTTCTTGCACCTCTGATCCATGCTGCTGGTCTTCCAAGGTCCTTCCTGCCTCTAGGACTTCCAGCCAGGCCCTTCCTCTGCCCGCCTAAGTCTCTCTTAGTGATCAGAATGCGCATTGCTGGACGCCTGGGTGGCTCAGTTGGTTAAGCATCTGCCTTTGGCTCAGGTCTTGATCCTGGGGTCCTGGGATCGAGTCCCACATCAGGCTCCCTGCTCAGCGGAAAGCCTGCTTCTCCCTCTCCTTCTGCTCCTCCTTGCTCCTCTTGTGCTCTCTCTCAGATAAATAAAGTATTTTAAAAAAGAGAATACATGCCCCTTCCTCAGGGACAGCTTCTCAGAGTCCCCACCAGACTAAGTCAGGAGTCTGATAAACACTTTTGGCCCCCCTGTGCTTCCCCAACATGGCACGTGACACAGTTTGTCATGATTTAGTGGGTCTATTTCTGCCACGTGTATTCCCCCAACCCTGCCTCCAGGACCAGAAATCCCAGGAGGGCGATGATCGGGTCTGTCATGTTTGTGGCTTTATCCTAAAGCCCACCAACACGCCTGGCACTCAGCATGTGCTTAATAGATATTGAAGGGAAGAGGAAACAGATCTGCAGTGCATGAAAATGAAAGGTAAATATTTCAAAGCAAAGAACTTGATTATTTCTCCGAGAAAGTCCGCAGAGGCCTTCCGAAAGAGGTTAACATTTTAGGTTTTTCGTTCTTCCCACAAGCCCTGACATAAGGCGACGGTGTTTCTCAAGGTGTAAAACTCATATGCCCTTTGACCACAGCAATCATATTCTAGGAATTTATTCTACAGAAACATTCGTTCACATGGGAAACAATGTGTGTGTTACAAGGATTTATGTTGCGGCACTGTTAGTAATGGCAGAAAACTGGAATTAATCTGAATGTCCACCAACAGGGGGCTGGTTAAAGAAAGAGCTCATGGTACCGTGGAACACTGTGTCACTATTTAAAAATATGTGGCATCTCCAGCTGGCTGATACGGTGCCATCTCCGAGATACACTGGGAGGTGAAAAAAAATGGACTGGAAGAGTGTATGTCGCTGATGATCTAAAAACAGAACACGAATGTGCATGCATATGTATGTCTGTCTTTGCATAGGCCACCTTTGAAAGATTCAGCTGAGATACTGGGAAGCGCTGTCTGCAGAGAACTGAGAGGCCAGGGGACAAAGGTCCGGGAAACCTTCCTTTCCAACGTATACTCTTCGCACCTTATGGATTTTCTACCATATGCCCATGTGACCTATGCAGAAGGTAGAATAATTTAATTTTAAAAAAAATGTGAAGACGAGCCACAAACTGGGAGAACATATCTGCAGAAGACGCATCTGATAAAGGACCATTATCTGAAATATACAAGGAACTCTTAAAACTCAACAATAAGAAAACAAACAACCCGATTAAAAAATGGGCCTAAGGCCTGGACACCTCACCAGAGATCTCATCAGGAAAAGATGCTCCTTATACTCTGTCATCACAGAGATGCAAGTTAAAGGAGCGGTGAGATACCACTACACACCTATTAGAATGGCCAAAATCCAGGACGCTGACGCCGCCGAGCACTGCTGACGTGTGGAGCGATCGGAACTTTCATTCACTGCTGGTGGCAATGTCAACTGCTACAGCCACTTTGGAAGACAGTTTGGTGGTTTCGTATGAAACTGAACATACCCTTACACATGGCCTAGTGGCTGCACTGACTAAATCCGATCTTGGGATTTGCCTAAAGGAGTTGAAAACTTAAGTCCACACAAAAGCCTGCACGTGGACTTTTAAAGAAGCTTCGTTCATAATTGCTAATGCTTGGAAGCAACAGGAGGTCCTTTGTCAGTATGGGAATGCAGACATACGCCATATCCCGACAATGAAATATTATTTAGCATGAAAAAGAAATAAGGCATTGAGCCATGAGAAGACATGGAGGAACCTTAAATGCATCTTCCTATGTGGAAGAAGCATGTCTGGAAAGTCTGGATACTGAGGGGGCGCCTGGCTGCCTCGGTCAGGAGTGGATGCGACTCTTGATCTCAGGATCATAAGTTCGAGTCCCACACAGTGAGTTCGAGTCCCACACAGTGAGTTCGAGTCCCACACTGGGGTAGAGTTTACTTAAAACAAACAAACAAACAAACAAACAAACGGAAAAAAGTCCATATAATACCATATGATTCCAACTATATGATATTCTGGAAAAGGCAAAACTATGGAGACAGCAAAAAGATCAGTGCTTTAAGAGGCTTGGGGTGGTCAACGAGTAGGCAGAGAAATTCTCTGTACACTAGAATGGTGGGTATACATCATTATACATTTGTTCAAACCCAGAGAGTGTCCGACCCCGTGAGTGAGCCCCCAGGTAAAGCGTGGGCTTGGGGGGATGACGATGTGTCAGTGTGCACTCGTCAGTTGTGACAGACATATCCCTATGGTGGGGGGGTGTTGATAATGGGGAGACTGTGTATGTGGTGGGGCAGGGTGTGTGTGGGAAATCTCTGTACCTTTCTCTCAATTTTGCTCTGAACCTAAAACTGGTCAAAAAATCAAGTCTTGGTTTAAAAAAGAGCGTTTAAAAGGAGAGGCAAGAAGAAAAGGGGTGGGGAGGAGTCTTCCAGCTGGAGCAAACAGGCGCTCCCAGAACCTCTTGTTTGTTATTGGAAACAACTTTTATCCTCCATGGACGTGTCAGACACAGCCTGAGGACCAAGCTGTCCACGTCCCACACTGTCTGAGGGTGTATATGCTGAAGGCAGTTGTGCGGGAAGCTTCTGTCTTTTGGCCCATCCCCAATAATCAAAAAAAAATTTTTTTTTGAACACTAAACTTTATTCACTTTATTTATGTATTTAACAGTTCTAAAGTTATTTACTTCCTGCTTTGACAAAAAATGAAAAATATAGGAGCACTGACTGACTCCTCTTTAGGAGGAAAGGGTTATATGTACAGCTACGGAGGGTTACGGTTCCTCCTTTACATACAAAGAAAAATATTAATAAAAAAGTGCTTCATTGATCGAAAAGGACTAAAAGCTCCAATCATATTGCAGTAAAAGGACCTTCCTTCCTTTGATTTTGTCAGAGAGAGAGCACAAGTAGGGGGAACAGCAGGCAGAGGGAGAAGCAGACTCCCTGCTGAGCAAGGAGCTTGACGTGGGATTCGATCCCAAGACCCTGAGATCATGACCTGAGCCAAAGGCAGACTCGTAACCAACTGAGCCCCCCAGGCGCCCTGTAAAAGGACGTTTCTGTCCTGGGAACCACGTGGCCCAAGTTTCTCTTGGCAGAGCCAGACCCCCAGGAGTTGTTCTCACATAGCTGGGAAGCGCCCCCGGCTCCGTGGTGGGGGTGTCTGCACAGGCGGGCGTGGGTGACGGTCCCCAGCATGGGCCACCTGCCAGCTGGCTACTCCACTCCCGCGGCCGCATGCGCCTCCCCTCTCAGCAGACCAGGGGACCAACTCACTGCCCAGAAAGACCGCGGTAGCAGTAACGGTGGGGAGGGGAGCAAAGGGCCTGCAGGTTAGAGCTATGCTTGGGGCGAGCGGGGGGAGAGAGCCAGGTGGCGTGTGCGTGTGCACACGCTGGGTGGGGGTGGGGGGCATGCAGCTGGGCCAGACTGGAGGAAGTCATTGGGAGGCGAGTGGAGCTACCCAGGCTGAGGTCATGGCAGCAGTAGTGGCCCCGAAGAGCCCACTAGTGTCACCCTGGTGGAGGGGAAAGCAGTTGATGGCTGAGGGAAGAGACTGCAAGAGCGTTTTCAGGAGGCTGGGAACATAGAGCTCTGCGCGGCGCTTGCACATGGGGCCTCCAGGTAAATGCCTGCCTGCCCAGCGTGCCGCACGGATGAGTAATGAACTCTCCTGCCATCCTCAGCTCCATCTAGAGAGTTCGAGGGTCCTTTGAGGTTTTGTGAGGCTGGCTAGCCCCTTTGTGTGTTTCCAGCAATCAGAGAGACAGAAGCACACCTGGGCTGGCTTTTATGGTGCTCATCAGATTCTGAAGAGATGCTTCGGCAACAATAAAGCTAGCACCTCGGCCTCATCAAGTGTGGGTCATGTGCTCAGCTCTGTATCCGCGTGAACCCACTCTGGAGCTCTCTCCCGTGTGTGAGTCAGGTGCGACACTTGTCCCCATGGTTTTCAGATGAGGAGGATGAGGCCCTGAGAGGCCAGGCAGCTCACCTGGGGTCATGGCGGGGGGCGGGGAGGAGGAGGGCCAGGGCCAACATCCTAAGCCCACGCCCTTGACCGCTGAGCCGGTCTGCCCTGCCCGCTGGAGCTTTCAGAGGAGCCCAGCTGTCAGAACCAAAGAGGCAACAGCTCCATGGGGGAAGGGAGGGGAGGACTGGGGCTGCCTGTGTTTCTGAGCTGGCTTGAGGCCAGCTTGGGGGGGGGTGTCCCCTCAGCAGGAGCTGCTGTCTCTCCTGGCTGACAGGAGGCCTTTTGTGGGACCCTCCTTTCCCTTTCCCCTACCTCCTCCCTCCCAACCATTGCGGAGGGGGGATGAGTGAGAGGGGGTCATCACCCCCATCACGGCTGCTCTTACTATTTCGCTAGAGCTCGGAGAAGCCTGCTTAGCCCGGGGCGGCCACTCTGCTTCCCAGACTAGATCTTGTGAGGGGAGTAAGCCAGCTCAGGTCAGGAGAGAAGGGCAGAGTAATTTTACAAGAGTGTTATTAGGCAGGCTCCTCCCTCCTTGCCGGCGCTCTGGGGACAGTCTTGTTTCCATGATCAACAACTGCGGTCCCTCAAGTATTTAGGGCGCTCTCCACCTTTTGGGAAAACAAGGGGGAGAGGTCTCCTTTCCCCACAGCCGAACAACAATGCTCAGACAGAGCCGCCTCGCCTAAGGGATGTCCTGCCCGATCCAGCCTGACGACTACCTGACTGAGACAGAGGGTAGTGCCCAGAGGGGCCAGACCCCAAATTAAGCCGGGAGACAGCAAGAAGTTGACAAGGCAAGGAGGCAGAGGTAACGTCCCCATCCTCTCCCGTGCCCCCGAGGGGTTAGAACGCCAGTGTTCGTACTTTCGGCCAGGTGAGGCAGCTCGGCTGGGGAAATGGAGCTCTGTCCCTCCTGAGAATGGATGCTATGTCAACCAAGAAATGTTGAGCTAGGCAGAAAACCTGAAACCTGTTAGCACTTCCTAGGAGGTGCGATGGTAATTTACTTTCCCCTCCCGGGACTTTGTGCCTGCACCCTCAGGGGCTCGGAGAGCCAGTGCCTCCCAATGGCCACGGTCACTTTGTGGCCAGCCAGAAGGCCACGGCTGTGGAATGATCTACGATCCAAATTCCCATAGGAAGGCCTAAAACCTTCCAGGGTTTCTGCCTAGCT
>NW_022632120.1:0-16725 GCF_010015895.1 Lontra canadensis | reverse complement strand
TTTCTTCCTGTTTATTGCTGAGTACTATTCCATCGTGTGGATGTACCGCTGTGTGGACACCCGCTTCCCTTTCCGCTTGCACTTACTCAAAGAGGCTGGAAACTTACTGGACTCTGGCGGACTCCACTTCCTCTCTCCCCATCACCGCTCTCCTCACTGCAGTCTGGATCTGTGTCCGTTACTTTGCTTGCTGACTCTGGCCAGGCCTACCTTGGATCCCCGATTTTCTTTTTTAAAATTTTTAAAAATTTCTTTTATTTTCAGAGCACTCATGGCCTTTTATGACTTGGTATAATCCACTTACTTCTTTTCTTATTTGTCTACTCCTCCCAACTAGAACTGTAGCTCTGTGGGAGAGGGGATTTTTTTTGCCTGTTTGGTTCACTACTGTATCTTCAGTATCCTCAACAGGTAGTGAATATTCAAGAAATATTTGAATAAATTAAATATATTTGCTCAGGGCCTCCTACCTGGCAAATCCAGTAGATGGGGTTTTTTGGGGGGAGGATAGTTTTCTTATTGGATTTTCGGGGCACTGTTTGGCACTGATAACCAGCGACTTTTTGCCCTCCTCAATTTATACAACTTCTCTAGGAAATTCTACCATCGCATGGCTTTAAACACCATCTACAGGTAGATGACTTCTAAATCTTTCTCTTTGGCCCTGACCTCCCAGCCTGAGCCCCAGAATCAAGCATCCAGGGGCCTACCAGATATCTCCACCCAGAGAGCACACAGGTTCTCAAAACTTGACACACCTAGAACTGAGTGTTGCCTTTCACCTTGACCACATCAAATTTATTCTTTCTTCTGTATTTCTAGCTAGCGATACAGCTTGCTCCACACCCAGCCTGGAGCCCAACGTGGGACTTGAACTCACGTCTGTGAGATCAATCCCTGAGCCGAGATCAAGAGTCAGACACTTAATGGACCAAGCCACCCAGGCACCCCTCTTCTGAATTTAGCTTGGTAAATGGCACCATCATTCAACCTGCTGCCCCAAGCCAGGAACCCGGGATTCCTTCATTCGCTCACTCTTATTGCCCTAGCCAATCAGTCATCAAGTACAACAACCAATTTGATCTTCTAAACACTGCACTTCTCCAATCCATCCCTTTCCGTGTTCTCGACTGTTTCTCTCTTGGTTCAGGCTACCACCACCTCAAGCGTGGGTCACTGCAACAGTCTCTTACTGGTCTCCATGACCCACTCCTGTCCTTCCCAGTGCATTCGGAATGCATCTCCAACATTTCAGCGCGGACCACTGACTCCTTCACAGACTTTCTACCACCTATAGGATGAAATCCAAGATCCTTAGAATGATACACAAGGCCCTAAACGACAATTTTCCTAGCATTAAAAGCACCGTTCACCCCCTGCACTCCTTAGCAATATTTCTCTACTTCTGTTACCTCCCATTATCCCCTCTGAAGACTTTTCATTCATGCAAATGTTTACTGAGTACCTAGTATATGCCAGGCCCTGAGGATACAGCAGTGAACCAAACAGACAAAAAGCCCCTGTTCCCACAGAGCTGAAATTCTAGTTGTGGGGAAGGAACAGGCAAAAGAAATAAATACTTACACCAAATACTAAAAGGCAGTGACTGCTCTGAAGCAAATCAAGGCAGGGCCAAGATACAGGGAGTGCCTGGAGGGTGCTGATGTTTTTAGTAGGGTGGTCCCCGAAAACTCACCAAGAAGATGGCCTTTGAGTGAAGATCTGAAGGCAGTGAATGGTGCCATTACCTGCAAAGGCCCTGGGGCAGAAGCAGGCCTGGGGTGTTAGACAATAAGGAGGCCAGTATGGCGGGAACGGAATGAACAAAAGAGAGAGTGACCGGACAAGGCATCAGGAAAGTAGACCACGCATGACTGGTCCCTGTAAGGCTGGCAGGCTGCTGTATTTTGACTTGAATTACCGAGTGGGAATGGGAGATACTGCTGGGTTCTCAATAGAAGAGTGAAGGAGCCTAGTTTATGTTTTAAGAGGACCACTCTGGCTGCTGTGTGAAGTCTGAAGGCTGGAGGAAAGGGTAGAAGGAGGAGATTATAAGGAGGAAGCGAGGCAAGAAAGCATGGTAGCTTGGACTGGGACGCTAGTCATGGGGGTCAATGACTCTAACGTTTCTGGCCCGAGCAACTGGGTAGACGGAAGTGCTGCTAACCAAATGGGAAAAACCACAGGAGAAGTAGGGGGTTTTTTGGAGGGTGGGTGGAGGAGACATCGGGAGTTCAAGTGTGTGACACCCCTTTGACACCTCAATGGCAATGGGAAGTTGGCTATGCAAGTCTGCAGCCCAGGAAAGAGGGTTAGGGCTGGGGATCTAATGTGACAATCCTCAACACTGAGATGGTATTGAAACCCAGGAGACTAGATGAGATCACTTAGGGCTCGAGCCCAGGGATACCCCAACGTTTAGAAGTCAAGGCAAAGAGGAGGACTGGCAAAGAAGCCAAGTGCTGGGCAGTGAGTGTGTCACAGGAAGTGGTGAGCTCCCGATGGCCAAGGAAGATGAGAACCGAGTCCCGACCATTGCATTTAGAGACAGGGAGGTCACAGCTTCTCTTAGGAAGAGAAGTTTCTGTTGAGTGGTGGGGGCAAAAGTCTGACTGAAATGATTCAAGGGAGATGAGAAGAGAAAGGAGACAGTGAATATGGACAGCCCTTTGCAGGAGGCCCCTTTCGCACTGTAATGTAACCAGGCCTGACTCACATGTCTGTTTCTCCCAGGGGGCTGTGCGCTCTGTAAGGACTGGTCTTGTTCACTTCCAGATCTCTGGCGCCTTCCTCAGCAGCCGGCATGTGGCCGGTGCTCAGCGAATGGTTTGCTGAATAAATGCCTGAAAATGCTCAGTACAGGAGTGGTCTGGAATTTTAAAAGCATTCTGACATAACGCCGTGCATGAATTATAAAAACTGGGTCAAAACCTATATGATATGATATAGACTCTTTTCAGAAAACGAGGATCAAACTTCGCACGACAGTGTGTAGATAGTTCTATCTGACCAAGAAGTGATGGCATCTGAGTACAGAATAGCCACAATAATGTTGCTACTGCTTCTCGTGTACTTAGATGTATGCCTGGTCCAGGTGAGGAGACTGAGGCTTGGGGACCGGCTAAGTGATTTGATCAAGGTCATCCGGCTCGGAAATAACACATTTTATTCTGTTTCATCTGAATTAGTTGTTTCATGTTTTTTCCCCCAGGAGACTGTGATCCCTGGTAGCTGGGACCATGTCTTACTCAGCTTCTCTTCTCTCCAGCCTCCATAGAACTCTGTAGAATGTACGAACACATTGCAACCAGAGAAGTAGCACGAAAACTCAATGTTAATCACTGAAACGCACTACCGGGAAGGTCAGGCCTTGTGGACTATAGATTTTTGTTGTCTCTGACTATGAAGCCTGGCCCTTTCTTGCTCTTGTTCTGGTCCTGGGTCTCATGACTCCAGGCCACGACAACCCTGAATCCCCAAACCACAGACTCAGATGTGAGAGGGACCTGAAGATATTCCGGTCCAATGGGTGCAGTTGGCTGGCTCAGTCGGTGGAGCACATGACTCTTGATCTCTTGGTCGTGAGTTCGAGTCCCGTGCTGGGGGTAGAGGTTACTTAAAAATAAAATCCTTGGGGCGCCTGGGTGGCTCAGTGGGTTAAGCCTCTGCCTTCAGCTCAGGTCATGATCTCAGGGTCCTGGGATCGAGCGCCACATCGGGCTCTCTGCTCGACAGAGAGCCTGCTTCCCCCCCTCTCTCTGCCTGCCTCTCTGCCTACTTGTGATCTCTCTCTCTGTCAAAAAAATAAATAAAATCTTTATTAAAAAATCCTTAAAAAAAGATATTCCGATCCAGTGACTTCATTTACAGATAGAAACCCAAGATCTTGAGAGGAAGAGTGACCAAGAGGGACAAAAGCCAGGTGCTCTGCCCTCCGGGACCCTGCATCCCAGTGACTCCCTGACCTTGGCCTCTAGGTTCAAAGACATAAAATGACAATATGTGCCGCACCTGACACCTACCTAGCTTGTGTCCTCGCAGGACATCCCATCCTGCCACCTGTTGCTGGCAAAAGGACAGTCGCCCTCTTCCTTGTCAGACTCTAGCCTCTCCAGTGAACCCTCACCATAAGGGCATCTGATAAATACAGAAAAATGTCAGTAATTCCAACATGTATGTATGTGTCTGGGGGGAGGCTAGTTTAAATTAATGAAGCCTAGCTTATGAAGTCTTGGGAGGATATTCCATTTTATTATATATGACTGAAACCGGATTAATGACGGGCAGCGGAGTAGAGAGACTTTCCAGGCTCTATGTTCTTATCTAGCTGAGCAATTTGTGAAAGCCCGTATGGAGCACAAGGTCATGTGCATGGGTTTTACCATAACACAGACCTGGATTTGAACCAACCTCATCTCTTCCACTCACTAGCTCTGTGATGGAAAGCAAGTTCCTTAACTTCTCTGAACTTCCATGTCCTCATTTCAAAAATGGGGAGGATAATGCCTTCTGCTGTTTATATCATTCATTTCCTTACTGAACCTTGGGTTGTTACTATAATTCTAGTGCCAGGCAAATTAATAAAGTTCCACAGTTCTTCATTTTATATGAAAGAGCATTGTACCTTTCATCATTTAATCCAGCTCGAAGGATCAACATTCTTTTTTTTGAAAGATTTTATTTATTTATTTATTTTAGATTTTATTTGAGAGAGAGAGAGAGTAAGCGTACAAGCGGGAAGAGGTGGAGGGAGAAGCAGACTCCCCGCTGAGCAGGGAGCCCTGTCCCAGGGCCCTGAGATGATGACCTGAGCCAAAAGGAAACACTTAACCGACTGAGCCATCCAGGCGCCCCTAAAGATTTTATTTTTAAGTAATCTCTACACACAATGTGGGGCTTGAACTCACAACCCTGAGATCAAGATCACACGGCTCTACCGACTGAGGCAGCCAGGCGCCCTGTTGAAGGATCAACATTCTATGCTTCAACCATATACAGTCCTATGTCAAGGTGAAGGGTGAACCTCTGGGTTAGCCCTTCCCTTTGGGGTCAAGTACACGCAAGTACAGACCAGAGTATGAAAAATAAGACATGAAATGGACAAGCTGAGTCTCCCAACCTGGAGTTTCAGGAGCCAAAATGGCCAGGGGTCTTTGTGAATGTCTTACTTTAAAATGTTTACCGGGACACTATTGAGACACTATTCCTTCTTACCCCGCCGAGGAAGAACCATTGCCAAACAGATGTTAAAGGCTTCCTTTCCCCTTAGAAAGAATCTGCCTAATCATAAGACTTAAAGTTCCTCCTGCTACTGTAAGACTGACATATTGAAAAGAGATTATATTCATGCAGGAAATAAACTTTCTTATTCTGTTATGAGATCATATGATTGATTTATCTTCTGCTAGTTTCCAGTAAAACTACAAAAAACCCTAAGTTATGGGTCAAGGTAATCATTTTGTAATGCTGTGCCTACATCCCACAACTAGAACAAAAAGACACTAAGCAAATGACATGAGTTAACAGAGCAACTACTTGTGATGAATCAAGGGCCAGCTATGTTCAACCTTAGGACCTCAGCCATCTTCCAAATGTCCTTGCTTTACTCTACCTTCACTGCTAAGCCACCATCATTGTCAACATGGACCATTATTCAGCTCCCTTTTGGTCTCCTTGGGACAGAGAGGGTTTGAGACTCCTCGCCTGGCCCCTTTATAGTCCATTCTCTTTTTTAAAGAAGTTGCCAGAGAAATTAAAATTTTACTCATCTGCTTAAGATACTTTAATGGCTTTATAGAACACTTAGAATAAAATCTACATTCCTTACTGTTACCTGTAAGCTGTGATGGTAATGTAGTGGTAAATATTTAACAACTGATTCTCTGGGGAGAAAAAAGCCCGGAGTGGTCGCATTTGCCAATTTCAGTGATGTCAGTACTGCCACATGGTTGATTTCAAGCTACCATCTGTGAGGCCCGCCAGCTCCTGGACTGCCTGTAACTTAACAATCAGCTCTCCTAGGCCCACAGGAGCTGGCTCGAGCACACCACTGGAAGGTGATAAGCCCTACACAACCTGCCCCTGCAAACCTCTTCAATGGGAGCAAGAAATCGACACAATTGCCTTACCCATCCACACACCTCCAGTCTCTGCCCTCTCCAGCCCACCCTCCACACGGCAGCCGGCTGCTGTTCCAAACTCACCAGTTGCTGTCACGGCTTTGCTAAGAAACCTTTACCAACTCCCAGTTTTCTAAGAAAAGTTTTCCAAAGAGAAAACCTAACCGAATTCAAAACCCTCTATAGTTTGGTGCCCATCGGTCTTCCCAGTATTATTTTCCACTATTGTTCCGTGATGGTTTGTTTCATGTGTCAAGTTGGCTAGACTGTGGTACCCAGATATTTGGTCAAGCACCAGGCTAGCTGTTGCTGTAAAGGTATTTTTAAGATGAGATTAACATTTTTAATATTTTTTTTTACTTTAAGTGCTTATTTTAATTCCAGTATAGTTAACATACAGTGTAATATTAGTCTCAGGTGTACAATATAGTGATTCAACACTTCTCTGCATTACTCAGTGCTCATCCCAAGTTCCCTCCTTCATCCCCATCACCTGTGCCCCCTCCCGCCCCCCTTCTCCCCCTCCTCTTTTCTCCTCCCCTCTGGCAACCATCAGATTGTTCTCTAGAATTAAGATGCTGTTTCTTGCTTTGACTCTTTTTTCTCTTTGCTTGTTTGTTTTCTTAAGTTCCATGTATGAGTGAAATCATACGGTATTTGTCTTTCTTTGAGTTATTTTGCTTAGCATCATACTCTCTGGCTCCATCCACGTTATTGCAAATGGCAAGAGTTCATTTTTTAAAAGATTTTATTTATTTATTTATTTGACAGACAGAGATCACAAGTAGGCAGAGAGGCAGGCAGAGAGAGAGAGGGAGAAGTAGGCTCCCCGCTGAGCAGAGAGCCTGATGCGGGGCTTGATCCCAGGACCTTGGGATCATGACCTGAGCCAAAGGCAGAGGCTTTAACCCACTGAGCCACACAGGTGTCCTGAGTTCATTCTTTTTGATGCTGGAATAATATTCCACTGTAAATCTATACCACCTCTTCTTTATCCACTCATTCATCAATAGACACTTGGGCGGCTTCTGTAGTTTGGCTACTGTAAATAATGCTGCAATAAACAGTTTGCATGTATCCCTTTGAATTAGTGTTTTTGTATTTTTAGGGTAAATACTCAGTAATGCAATTGCTGGATTGTAGAGTAATTCTATTTTTAGCTTTTTGAGGCACCTCCATACTGTCTTCCACAGTGGCTGCCTCAGTTTGCATTCCCACCCACAGTGCATGAGGCTTCCCTTTCTCCACATCCTCGCCAACACCTGTTGTTTCTTGTGTTGTTGATTTTAGCCATTCTGAAAGTCGTGAGGTGATATCTCATTGTAGTTTTTTTAATTAAAACTTTTTTTTTATTTTTAAAAAGATTTTATTTATTTATTAGAGCGATGGAGAGAGAGCACAAGCAGTTGGAGCAGCAGGCAGAGGGAGTGGGGAAGCAGGCTCCCCGCTGAGCAGAGAGCCCGACATGGGGCTCGATCCCAGGACCCCGGGATCATGACCTGAGCCGAAAGCAGAGGCTTAAACGACTGAGCCACCCAGGCGTCCCACATTGTAGTTTTTTTTTTTTTTAAGATTTTATTTTTAAGTAATCTTTACCCCCAATGTGGGGCTCAAACTTACAACCGTCAGATTAAGAGTTGCATGCTCTGCCCACTGAGCCAGCCAGGTGCCCCTCATTATAGTTTTGATTTGCATTTCCCTGATGATAAGTGAAAATAAGCATCTTTTCATGTGTCTGTTGGTCAGATGAGTTAACATTTAAGTCACTAGAGTTTAGGGGCACCTGGCTGGCTCAGTCATTAAGCATCTGCCTTCGGCTCAGGTCATGATCCTGGGATCCTGGGATTAAGCCCCACGTAGGGCTCCTTGCCTGGTGGGAAGCCTGCTTCTCCCTCTCCCACTTCCCCTGCTTGTGTTCCCTCTCTCGCTGTGTCTCTCTCTCTGTGTCAAATAAGTACATAAAACCTTAAAAAAAAAGTCACTAGAGTTTAAGCAAATTACCTATCATAATGTGGGTGGGCCTCATCTAATTCGTTGAGGGCCTAAAGAGAAAAAAGACTGGGGTCCCCCCAGGAAGAGGGAATTCTGCCAGTAGTCAGCTTCTGGACTTGAACTGTGCACAGTTGTGTGTGGCAATTCCTTAAGAGAAATCTCTTTATCTTTCTACATATATACATATGCTATGGGCTCTGTTTTTCTAGAGAACCACGACTAACATCTCCCCTCACCTCAGGAGACCTACATCCAATCACACTTGTTATTTCCTGAACCACTTTTTCAGCTGTGCAAAATCCTAGTTATCCAGGGTCGGGTCAGCTGCCACCTCATCTTGAAACTTTTTTGGATTTTGATAGGAACTACCTGTTTCCCTGCTGCTGCTTCCTCTCTTTTGCCCTCCTTCTGTCTCTCTCTCTTTTTAAAAAATGATTTGTAATGTTTGTTTGTTTACTTATTTATTTATGTAAGTAAATGCTACACCCAGCATGGGGCTTGAACTCACAACCCCGAGATCAAGAGTTGCACGCTCCACTGACTGAGCCAGCCAGGTGCCTCCCCGCCCACTCTCTTTTTGAGAGGTGGGGAGGGATAGAGGGAGAAGAGAGAAAATCTTTAATTTTTAAAAATTTTAATAGTTATATATATGTATATATATATAGAGAGAGAGACAGAGAGAGAATGCTTGCGCATGCGCCAGCAGGGTCAGGGGGCAGAGAGAGAGGGAGAGAAAGAATCCCAAGCAGGCTCCATGCCCAGTGTGGAGCCAGGCATGGGTCTCGATCTCACGACCCTGAGATCATGGCCTGAGCCGAAATCAAGAGTCAGACACTCAGCCAACTGAGCCATCCCCATGCCCCGCTTACCTCTCATTTAAAAAAAACTTCATCGTAGGGGCGCCTGGCTGGCTCCGTCAGTGGAGCATGTGACTGTTGATTTCAGAGACAGGAGTTTAAGCCCCACACTGGGCCTAGAGTTTACTTAAAAGCAAACAAACAGCTTTTTATTGTAGAACATTTCAAACGTATACAGAAAGGGTGAAATGAACACCAAGTTCCCTCACCCAGCTTCAACAATCAGCAACTCATGGCCAATCTCTTTTCATCTCTACCCCTATGAGACATCATTTCAGTTCATCTGTAGATATTTAATTGTGTTTCTCTAAAATATAATGGCTTCTTCTCTAATATGTAAATATATATAATCACACCATTATTGCACCTAAAAAATTACAATGCCTTAATATCATGTATCTGATTAGTGTTCCCATTTCCTTCATTGCCTTGTATAATTATTTTGTTTGAGTCGAGGTTCTTTCCCTGTCTTGTGCTCTCTTTGCTATTTGTTTGGACCTCTGCTTTGGTACAGTCGACCTAGTGTGAGTTATAGGAGTACAAATCTGGGCTGGTGGCCCACCGGCCTGTGGGATCAGGCACTAGGCCTTCCTTCTGTCCTACCTCTTCAGGGTCTAACACCCTTCATCTCACATATCAGGCACTTATCAAATGTCAAATCAAATTCCCCTCAGTATCAGTGTCACCAGTAGCTTTTCCCACATACAGCTGTTTACTTGTGATCAGGCTCAAATAAGCCACATAGACGGTAACGAAACAAAAAAAATGAGTAATGTTTCCTGAGAGCTCAGGGTCAGGCATTATACTGAGCATGTGACACCTACCATCTCATTTAATCCTCACAAAAGCCTCGTGAGATAGGTAGTAGGATCCTCGCAGCCCTATTTTATAGATGACAAAATGGAGTCTGTGAAAGGATGACTCTCCCAAAATCACAGAACATGAGACAAAGCATCAACTTCAACTTGGGTCTCTCGGACTCAGAATCAAGCTCTATTCCACTGAGCTCCACTGTCTTCTGTTGCCCCAAACTGAGAATACTCTTAGCCCTTGACACACTTGCTGATGACAATCAGCACTGAATGTGGCTGCCACAGCATGGACCCTGAATGAATTCTCTAGGCTAAGACCAGAACTCCTGGTATTTTTTTAAAAGATAGAAAAAAAAAATGTTCTAAGTAGTCCCTACACCCAACGTGGGGCTTGAACCCACAACCCTGAGATCAAGAGTCACGCGTTTCACTGACTGAGCCAGCCAGGTGCTCCCGAACTCATGGTATTTTTGAATAAATGCCTCTGTTGGTGTCAGACTAAATGACTATAAAGGCAAGCACGGATTCCTGGCTGTCCCCCGCTATGGACAATGTTTGCGGGCCCCCAACATTCATTATGGGGTATTATTACTGGTCGTGAGGATGGAGGCTTCATGAATGGGGTTGGTGCCCTTATGAGGGGAGACACCAGAGAAATGATCCCTCTCACCCCCACCGTGTGAAGCCACGACGAGAAGGTGGCTGTCCGCAGGCCAGGAAAAGGGTTTTCACCAGACATGCAGTCTGCCGGCACCTTGATCTTGAACTTCCCCAGCCTCCAGAACCGTGAGCAGTGTCTGTTGTTCAAGCCACTGGTGTATGGTATTCTGTGATTGCTGCCCAGATGAAGCTACCCCCACAGGAAGAAGGAATGGTAATGATCGGAGCTTCTCAACTCTCAGCTGCATATGAGGCTTTTCAAACGGGAAGCTTTTCGAGACCATCATGATGGGGACCCATGCCCAGAGCCTGTGCTTTCTGGTGTGCAGACCTGGCTCCATCAGCCCACTGCTGACACGGACGGCACACGGGCCGCTCGCCAGCGCTGCGACCTGGAGCCCACACCTCGACCATTCTGAGCCCCAGTTTCCTCATCTGTAAAATGGGGATAATCAGGATATTGACCTTATTGTTGTCCAGATTAAATGAAATGCATGTAAAGTGCCTGGACCAGCATTCGACGTACAGCAAGTGCTTACAAAAGCGACCATCATGATGAATGTCACTGTTACTGACTATCTGAACTTGGAGAAGAGAGGAGGGTGCTGAAGACCAAACCAACCCACTAGATGGGCACATGAGACTTGCCCAAACTGTATCTTACTAGTAAAGAGAAATGAAACATGTCAGGCTGCTGGTCACAAGGACCTGAGCTTACATCTTCCCTCCACACAAGCCCAAGCAACTGACCTCCCCGCCGATTTAGTCCAGGATGAGCATGCAGCCACGGCACCGTCTGGAAAGATCCAGAGAAGCCAGCTCTTCGGTCTGCCTCTGCCCCTCTCTGGACGACCTTGCTCAGCTCCCGAAGTTCTTTGAACCTTGGTTTTCTCACATGTCAAGTGAGAAGAGTGGGACCAGATGCCCTGAACGCCTTTCTTGCACCTCTGATCCATGCTGCTGGTCTTCCAAGGTCCTTCCTGCCTCTAGGACTTCCAGCCAGGCCCTTCCTCTGCCCGCCTAAGTCTCTCTTAGTGATCAGAATGCGCATTGCTGGACGCCTGGGTGGCTCAGTTGGTTAAGCATCTGCCTTTGGCTCAGGTCTTGATCCTGGGGTCCTGGGATCGAGTCCCACATCAGGCTCCCTGCTCAGCGGAAAGCCTGCTTCTCCCTCTCCTTCTGCTCCTCCTTGCTCCTCTTGTGCTCTCTCTCAGATAAATAAAGTATTTTAAAAAAGAGAATACATGCCCCTTCCTCAGGGACAGCTTCTCAGAGTCCCCACCAGACTAAGTCAGGAGTCTGATAAACACTTTTGGCCCCCCTGTGCTTCCCCAACATGGCACGTGACACAGTTTGTCATGATTTAGTGGGTCTATTTCTGCCACGTGTATTCCCCCAACCCTGCCTCCAGGACCAGAAATCCCAGGAGGGCGATGATCGGGTCTGTCATGTTTGTGGCTTTATCCTAAAGCCCACCAACACGCCTGGCACTCAGCATGTGCTTAATAGATATTGAAGGGAAGAGGAAACAGATCTGCAGTGCATGAAAATGAAAGGTAAATATTTCAAAGCAAAGAACTTGATTATTTCTCCGAGAAAGTCCGCAGAGGCCTTCCGAAAGAGGTTAACATTTTAGGTTTTTCGTTCTTCCCACAAGCCCTGACATAAGGCGACGGTGTTTCTCAAGGTGTAAAACTCATATGCCCTTTGACCACAGCAATCATATTCTAGGAATTTATTCTACAGAAACATTCGTTCACATGGGAAACAATGTGTGTGTTACAAGGATTTATGTTGCGGCACTGTTAGTAATGGCAGAAAACTGGAATTAATCTGAATGTCCACCAACAGGGGGCTGGTTAAAGAAAGAGCTCATGGTACCGTGGAACACTGTGTCACTATTTAAAAATATGTGGCATCTCCAGCTGGCTGATACGGTGCCATCTCCGAGATACACTGGGAGGTGAAAAAAAATGGACTGGAAGAGTGTATGTCGCTGATGATCTAAAAACAGAACACGAATGTGCATGCATATGTATGTCTGTCTTTGCATAGGCCACCTTTGAAAGATTCAGCTGAGATACTGGGAAGCGCTGTCTGCAGAGAACTGAGAGGCCAGGGGACAAAGGTCCGGGAAACCTTCCTTTCCAACGTATACTCTTCGCACCTTATGGATTTTCTACCATATGCCCATGTGACCTATGCAGAAGGTAGAATAATTTAATTTTAAAAAAAATGTGAAGACGAGCCACAAACTGGGAGAACATATCTGCAGAAGACGCATCTGATAAAGGACCATTATCTGAAATATACAAGGAACTCTTAAAACTCAACAATAAGAAAACAAACAACCCGATTAAAAAATGGGCCTAAGGCCTGGACACCTCACCAGAGATCTCATCAGGAAAAGATGCTCCTTATACTCTGTCATCACAGAGATGCAAGTTAAAGGAGCGGTGAGATACCACTACACACCTATTAGAATGGCCAAAATCCAGGACGCTGACGCCGCCGAGCACTGCTGACGTGTGGAGCGATCGGAACTTTCATTCACTGCTGGTGGCAATGTCAACTGCTACAGCCACTTTGGAAGACAGTTTGGTGGTTTCGTATGAAACTGAACATACCCTTACACATGGCCTAGTGGCTGCACTGACTAAATCCGATCTTGGGATTTGCCTAAAGGAGTTGAAAACTTAAGTCCACACAAAAGCCTGCACGTGGACTTTTAAAGAAGCTTCGTTCATAATTGCTAATGCTTGGAAGCAACAGGAGGTCCTTTGTCAGTATGGGAATGCAGACATACGCCATATCCCGACAATGAAATATTATTTAGCATGAAAAAGAAATAAGGCATTGAGCCATGAGAAGACATGGAGGAACCTTAAATGCATCTTCCTATGTGGAAGAAGCATGTCTGGAAAGTCTGGATACTGAGGGGGCGCCTGGCTGCCTCGGTCAGGAGTGGATGCGACTCTTGATCTCAGGATCATAAGTTCGAGTCCCACACAGTGAGTTCGAGTCCCACACAGTGAGTTCGAGTCCCACACTGGGGTAGAGTTTACTTAAAACAAACAAACAAACAAACAAACAAACGGAAAAAAGTCCATATAATACCATATGATTCCAACTATATGATATTCTGGAAAAGGCAAAACTATGGAGACAGCAAAAAGATCAGTGCTTTAAGAGGCTTGGGGTGGTCAACGAGTAGGCAGAGAAATTCTCTGTACACTAGAATGGTGGGTATACATCATTATACATTTGTTCAAACCCAGAGAGTGTCCGACCCCGTGAGTGAGCCCCCAGGTAAAGCGTGGGCTTGGGGGGATGACGATGTGTCAGTGTGCACTCGTCAGTTGTGACAGACATATCCCTATGGTGGGGGGGTGTTGATAATGGGGAGACTGTGTATGTGGTGGGGCAGGGTGTGTGTGGGAAATCTCTGTACCTTTCTCTCAATTTTGCTCTGAACCTAAAACTGGTCAAAAAATCAAGTCTTGGTTTAAAAAAGAGCGTTTAAAAGGAGAGGCAAGAAGAAAAGGGGTGGGGAGGAGTCTTCCAGCTGGAGCAAACAGGCGCTCCCAGAACCTCTTGTTTGTTATTGGAAACAACTTTTATCCTCCATGGACGTGTCAGACACAGCCTGAGGACCAAGCTGTCCACGTCCCACACTGTCTGAGGGTGTATATGCTGAAGGCAGTTGTGCGGGAAGCTTCTGTCTTTTGGCCCATCCCCAATAATCAAAAAAAAATTTTTTTTTGAACACTAAACTTTATTCACTTTATTTATGTATTTAACAGTTCTAAAGTTATTTACTTCCTGCTTTGACAAAAAATGAAAAATATAGGAGCACTGACTGACTCCTCTTTAGGAGGAAAGGGTTATATGTACAGCTACGGAGGGTTACGGTTCCTCCTTTACATACAAAGAAAAATATTAATAAAAAAGTGCTTCATTGATCGAAAAGGACTAAAAGCTCCAATCATATTGCAGTAAAAGGACCTTCCTTCCTTTGATTTTGTCAGAGAGAGAGCACAAGTAGGGGGAACAGCAGGCAGAGGGAGAAGCAGACTCCCTGCTGAGCAAGGAGCTTGACGTGGGATTCGATCCCAAGACCCTGAGATCATGACCTGAGCCAAAGGCAGACTCGTAACCAACTGAGCCCCCCAGGCGCCCTGTAAAAGGACGTTTCTGTCCTGGGAACCACGTGGCCCAAGTTTCTCTTGGCAGAGCCAGACCCCCAGGAGTTGTTCTCACATAGCTGGGAAGCGCCCCCGGCTCCGTGGTGGGGGTGTCTGCACAGGCGGGCGTGGGTGACGGTCCCCAGCATGGGCCACCTGCCAGCTGGCTACTCCACTCCCGCGGCCGCATGCGCCTCCCCTCTCAGCAGACCAGGGGACCAACTCACTGCCCAGAAAGACCGCGGTAGCAGTAACGGTGGGGAGGGGAGCAAAGGGCCTGCAGGTTAGAGCTATGCTTGGGGCGAGCGGGGGGAGAGAGCCAGGTGGCGTGTGCGTGTGCACACGCTGGGTGGGGGTGGGGGGCATGCAGCTGGGCCAGACTGGAGGAAGTCATTGGGAGGCGAGTGGAGCTACCCAGGCTGAGGTCATGGCAGCAGTAGTGGCCCCGAAGAGCCCACTAGTGTCACCCTGGTGGAGGGGAAAGCAGTTGATGGCTGAGGGAAGAGACTGCAAGAGCGTTTTCAGGAGGCTGGGAACATAGAGCTCTGCGCGGCGCTTGCACATGGGGCCTCCAGGTAAATGCCTGCCTGCCCAGCGTGCCGCACGGATGAGTAATGAACTCTCCTGCCATCCTCAGCTCCATCTAGAGAGTTCGAGGGTCCTTTGAGGTTTTGTGAGGCTGGCTAGCCCCTTTGTGTGTTTCCAGCAATCAGAGAGACAGAAGCACACCTGGGCTGGCTTTTATGGTGCTCATCAGATTCTGAAGAGATGCTTCGGCAACAATAAAGCTAGCACCTCGGCCTCATCAAGTGTGGGTCATGTGCTCAGCTCTGTATCCGCGTGAACCCACTCTGGAGCTCTCTCCCGTGTGTGAGTCAGGTGCGACACTTGTCCCCATGGTTTTCAGATGAGGAGGATGAGGCCCTGAGAGGCCAGGCAGCTCACCTGGGGTCATGGCGGGGGGCGGGGAGGAGGAGGGCCAGGGCCAACATCCTAAGCCCACGCCCTTGACCGCTGAGCCGGTCTGCCCTGCCCGCTGGAGCTTTCAGAGGAGCCCAGCTGTCAGAACCAAAGAGGCAACAGCTCCATGGGGGAAGGGAGGGGAGGACTGGGGCTGCCTGTGTTTCTGAGCTGGCTTGAGGCCAGCTTGGGGGGGGGTGTCCCCTCAGCAGGAGCTGCTGTCTCTCCTGGCTGACAGGAGGCCTTTTGTGGGACCCTCCTTTCCCTTTCCCCTACCTCCTCCCTCCCAACCATTGCGGAGGGGGGATGAGTGAGAGGGGGTCATCACCCCCATCACGGCTGCTCTTACTATTTCGCTAGAGCTCGGAGAAGCCTGCTTAGCCCGGGGCGGCCACTCTGCTTCCCAGACTAGATCTTGTGAGGGGAGTAAGCCAGCTCAGGTCAGGAGAGAAGGGCAGAGTAATTTTACAAGAGTGTTATTAGGCAGGCTCCTCCCTCCTTGCCGGCGCTCTGGGGACAGTCTTGTTTCCATGATCAACAACTGCGGTCCCTCAAGTATTTAGGGCGCTCTCCACCTTTTGGGAAAACAAGGGGGAGAGGTCTCCTTTCCCCACAGCCGAACAACAATGCTCAGACAGAGCCGCCTCGCCTAAGGGATGTCCTGCCCGATCCAGCCTGACGACTACCTGACTGAGACAGAGGGTAGTGCCCAGAGGGGCCAGACCCCAAATTAAGCCGGGAGACAGCAAGAAGTTGACAAGGCAAGGAGGCAGAGGTAACGTCCCCATCCTCTCCCGTGCCCCCGAGGGGTTAGAACGCCAGTGTTCGTACTTTCGGCCAGGTGAGGCAGCTCGGCTGGGGAAATGGAGCTCTGTCCCTCCTGAGAATGGATGCTATGTCAACCAAGAAATGTTGAGCTAGGCAGAAAACCTGAAACCTGTTAGCACTTCCTAGGAGGTGCGATGGTAATTTACTTTCCCCTCCCGGGACTTTGTGCCTGCACCCTCAGGGGCTCGGAGAGCCAGTGCCTCCCAATGGCCACGGTCACTTTGTGGCCAGCCAGAAGGCCACGGCTGTGGAATGATCTACGATCCAAATTCCCATAGGAAGGCCTAAAACCTTCCAGGGTTTCTGCCTAGCT